>NW_028270154.1:11039359-11208526 GCF_037043375.1 Chiloscyllium plagiosum
GTCATAGAGGTCTACAGTATGGAAAGAGGCACTTTGGTCTGTCATGTCCGTGAGTCAAAAACCCAAGTATTCTAATCCCACTACTCAGCACTTGGCCCATCACCTTGTATATCTTGGCATTGCAAGTACACACAAAGAATTTTGCACGTCTCAAAAAGATCACCTATGATTTTTTGAATCTTCAGAGAATGTACTCCAATATGAATTCCACCTGAACTTTCCCAAGATAGGGATCCAGATAGAGTCATACAGTCATACAACATGGAAACAAACTCTTTGGTCCAACTAGTCCATGCCAACCATAACCCCAGACTAAACTAGTCTCACCTGCCTGCGCTTGGCCCATATCCCTCCAAGAGAAAGTGAGGGCTGCAGATGCTGGAGATCAGAGCTGAAAATGTGCAGGTCAGGAAGAAGGGCTTATGCCCGAAACGTCGATTCTCCTGTTCCTTGGATGCTGCCTGATCTGCTGCGCTTTTCCAGCAACACATTTTCAGCCCATATCCCTCCAAACCTTTCCTAATCATGAACTTAACTAAATATCTTTTTAACATTGTAACTGTACCTGCATCCACCACTTTCTCAGGAAGTTCATTCCATGCACAAATCACTCTCTGTGTAAAAATGTTGCCCCTCCTGTCCTTTTTAAATCTTTCTCCTCTCACCTTAAAACTATGCCCCGTAGTTTTGAACTCCTGCACCTTTGGGAAAAGACTTTTTCTATTTACCCTATCCATGCCCCTCATGATTTTATAAGGTCACCTGTAGAAGGTCACCCCTCAGCCTCTGATGCTTCAGTGGAAAAAGTCCCAGTTTTTCATGTCTGTTTTTATATCACAGACCTTTCATTCCTGGCAACATCCGATAAATTATTTCTGAATCCTTTCTAGTTAATAATATATTTCCTATAATGGGGCACCAGAACCATACACAGTATTACAGAAGGGGCCTCACAAATGTCTTGTACAACCTCAACATGAGGTTCCAATTCCTAAACTCAAAAGTCAGAGCAAAGAAGTCAAGGTGCTAAAATCATCTTATTGACTACCTGTCTTGTGAACTTCGGCTGTCTGTTCCACAATGTGGCAATAAGATCTTAGCATTTGCCAACCAAACACAATCAAAGTGATGAAGCTGTTAAGACTGAGCCTTATTATGTAGAAAGTCTTGAGCAGACTAATTACAGAGCCCCATGGAGCACAAAATCCCAGATCCCCTCCTCCATCCAGTATGAGTTAGCGGGTGAAATTCTGGGAAAAGCAGGAACAAGAGGAGGCCATTCTGTCTCTTGAATGAGTTCTACCTTTCAATTGTCGAATTGTGTCTTCACTTCATTAGGCCTAACTGGTTCTGCTACCCAATAAAAATCCATCATTCTCAGTCTCTGGCTTTTCAATTGCCATCTTCAATCTGCAACAACATTTTTGGGAACAGAATTCCAGGTTTGTGTTTGTGTGAAGGAGAACTTCCTGATATCACCCTGAATCTCACAAAAATGCTATGCCCCACCATTCCAGACTCCCCTAACCAATGCGAGAAATCATTTTGCCCTTTATAGATACATTTAGCCAATCTATTAAGACATGTTTAACACACTTCTGGTGGGCTATCTCTTGGGAAAGGGAGATTACATCAAGGAACTTGCCGCAATTGTTATCTAGTGACCCCTATTGGACTTTCCCATAAAGGTGAAGGTTAAGCCACATTGCAATAGTTCCCATTTGATGGGAGATTTTTTTTAATCTTTTCAAAGGATATAGGCATCAAAGGCAAGCCCAGCCTTTGCTTGATCTTGATCTTGCAAGCCGTTTCAGAGGGCATTTAAGAGTCAACTACATTGCTTTGAGTCTGGAATCACATGTAGGCCAGACTGAATGAATGCAATCTCTGTAAGACATTTGTGAATCAGATGTGTCTTTACGGCAATCAATAATGGTTGCCATGGTTACCATTGCTGAGATTCACTTAATATTCTATATTTATTAATTTTATATTATATTCTCACACATCTCTGAATCCACCATTATCAATATCAATATCAATATCATTGATCAGTAACTGGATTGGCTGAGCGATATAAATACAGTGGCTACAAGAGCAGGTTGGAGGTTAGGCATTGTGTGGTGGGTCACACATTTCCTGTCTCTCCAAAGCCTGCCCACCATCTACAAGGTACAAGTCTGCAGTGTGATGGAACACTCCCCACTTGCCTGGATGGGTGTAGCTCTAACATCACTCAATGCACTCAGCACCATCCAAGGCAAAGCAGCTTGCTTGATTGTTGCCACATTATTCAATCATTAAACCACTGGTGCTCAGTAGCAGCAGTGTGTATCGTCTTCAAGACACACTCACAGAAATTCACAGCAGCTCCTCAGAGCATTCCAAATCGACAACCACTTCCATCTAGAAGGACATGGGCAGCAGATACTTGGGAACACCTGCCCCTGCAAATTCCCCTCCAAATCACTCACCATCCTGACTTGGAAATATATCACTGTTCAATCACTGACACTGGGTCAAAATCCTGGAATACTCTCTCAAAGGGCATTGTGGGTCAAATCACAGCGCATGGTTTGCAGTGTCAAAGTCGTAGAATCATACATTCATACAGCACAGAAACAGACCCTTTAATCCAACTCGTCCGTGCCTAACACACATCCCAATCTGACCTAGTCCCATTTGCTCACATTTGGCCCCTATCCTTCCTATTCATTTACCCATCCAGATGCCTTTTAAATGTTGTAATTGTACCAGCTTCCACCACTTCCTCTGGCAGCTCATTCCATACATGCACCACCCTCTGTGTGAAAAAGTTACGTCTTAGGTCCCTTTTAAATCTTTCCCATCTCACCTTAAACCTATGCACTCTAGTTTTGGATTCGCCCCAAAGCTGTTCAAGAAGACAGCTCACCCCACCCTATCAAGGGCGACAGGGGGCGGGCAATAAATGCTAGCCCAGCCTGTGACACCCACAGCCCATTAATGAATACAAATAAAACTTAGTCCCACAAGCGTGATGGGATTTGGCCTCATATCTCCAGCGCATTCAGCTTGGCTTTGGAATGATTAATTCTGTAACATTAAAACATTGCCACCACCCTCCCAAGTTTGATGTCTACTGCCCTCCTTCCGATAGAAAAGATGTTGTGAAACCTGAAAGTGTTCAGAAAAGATTTACAAGGATGTCGTTGGGTTTGGAGGGTTTGAGATATTGGGAGAGGCTGAATAGGCTGGTGCTGTCTTCCCTGCAGCATCAGATGCTGAGGGGTGACCTTATAGAGGTTTATAAAATCATGAGGGGCATGGATAGGGTGAAAAGGCAAGGTCTTTTTCCCAGGCGGAAGAGTCCAGAACTAGAGGATGTAGGTTTAAGGTGGGGGAGTGGGGGGGAATGATATAAAAGCGACCTAAGGGGCAACTTTTTAATGCAGAGGATGGTGCGTGTTTGGAATGAGTTGCCAGAGGAAGTGGTGAACGCTGGTACAATTATAGCATTTAAAAGGCATCTGGATGTGTATATGAATAGGAGGGGTTTAGAGGGATATGGGCCAAATGCTGGCAAATGGGACTGGACTAATTTAGGATATCTATGTGGCATGGACGAGTTGGACCAAAGGGTTTGCTTCCCTGCTGTACAGCTCTATGACTCCGTCAGAGGATCAGCTAAAAGAACTGGATAGAAAATTGGTCCCAGGAGGTTGGTGGTATTGTGTGCATTCGGATGACAAGCTGAATGGTCAGAAGAGAGGGAATAATGATATCGAAAGGAAGACTGTTTCTGCGAATGGACATAAACTCCCCAAACTCCAACTGTTCTCAGTTATGCTCTCCCGAAAGCTAATGTGTTCAATTAATGGCATACTAAAGGAGACCAATGTGGAGCTTTATTAGTTATAAAAAACTTTTTAACCTATTAACTACTAAATAAAGCACTGAGACGGAAGTATTTCACATGAGAAGTGTCAGACATATGGTACGTATTAGTGGGAGAGATTGTTGCAGTAACAGTGCAATGGAGCTCAGACAACAACCAGATCAGTTTCTGGAGAAAGGGAAGCACTAATGCTGCCTCACTTCCCCTCACCCACCTCTTGTTCTCTTCCTCCATTTCCCTGACCCACATAACAGGAAATGATGAATGAGGGGTACTGTCAAAATTTGGTTTCACCCCTGTCAAGACTTACCATTTTCCACAACTTTGAGACATTCCAATGCACATTAACTCCAATCTGGCACTTTTGAAGGTGATTCACTATTGGAATGTGGGAAACTCAGCACCAATTTTGCATTTCTCACAAATAATGGTGAGATAAGTGGCTCACAGTGATATCCATTGAGGGAAATGCATTCGCCAAAGATGTGGGAAAATCCCCTGCTCTTCTACCAATGAGAGTTTTCAAACATTCATTCTTGAGATGTCAGCTTCACTAGTTGGGTCATCATTTAGAATCATAGATAGAGTCGTAGAGATGTACAGCAAGTAAACAGACCCTTTGGTCCAACTTGTTCATGCCAACCAGATATCCTAACCTAATCGAGCCCCATATTCCTCCAAACCCTTCCTATTCATATACTCATCCCAATGCCTTTTAAATGTTGTAATTGTACCCACCTCCACTATTTCTTCTGGCAGCTCATTCCATACATGTACCGCCCTCTGCGTGATAAAGTTGCCCCTTAGGTCCCTTTTATATCTTTCCCCTCTCACCCTAAACTTATGCCCTCTAGTTCTGGACTCCCCCACCCCATGGGAAATAAACCTTATCTATTTACCCTCTCCATGCCCCTCATGATTTTATAAACCTCTGTAAGGTCATCCCTCAGCCATCCAAGCTCCAGGGAAAACAATCCCAGCCTATTCAGCCTCTCCCTGCAGCTCAATCCCTCCAACCCTGGCAACATCCTTGTAATCCTTTCTTGTCCTTGAGATATCTACCTTAGAAATCTCAATTTCTCTCCATCTCCCATACAATTCCACTCAAGATCCTAAAACCCTTGATCAAAATACTTACTATATTGCAGGGAAAAGGTCTAGTTTATGTCACCTCTTCTTATAAGCGAAACTTTGGAAGCTTAGAAACATTCTGATGAGTTTCTGCTTCACCTTTTGCATGGCCAATACAATGACTGCTGCTTGTTGCCTCCAGTATTTGAATTTGCAACCAAGGAACTTTATCCCCTTAAGGCTTGTACCAAATTCCTTTGTCTTCAGGTAACTAACTGTAAAGACAAGCTGTTGGTCTTGGAATCAACTGTACACGAGGAAGGTTTCAACTCATAGGAAGATCAGGCAGATGCTGAGGAAATCAACAAGAGCAAAATCCCAAGAGAACTCACCCTCCCCAATCTTGGCAATTGAGCTGTCCATGACAATAAAGAAGGAGAGAACGTTACATTTCAACTAAGAGGAGAGGCTCCATTGTGTGGAATTACCACTGTCCTGAATGGAGTGAATTCAGAACCAATGTGGCAGCTCAGTACTGGGATCTCAGCAGCAGGTATGTATTCCACAATAATATGTACCCTCATTTGTCTGCATAGCTCCTACTGTCTCATCACCATCCAGCCAGGTTGCCAACCCTATAGTTCACTGAAGAGGGCATGCCAGATGCAGCACCAGGCTTACCAAAAAAATGAGGTGCCAAACTAGTGAAGCTACAACACAGGATTACTTGCATGTCAAACAGTAGAATCAACATAGAATTGATGGACTAAATAACCCTGCAACCAATAGATCAGGTCTAAGCTCTGCTGTCCTCCCTCATTCCGTTGTGAATGGTGATGGACAATTATACAATTTCCCTGAGGAAAAAACTCCACAAATAAATCTATTTACAATGTTGAGGTAGCCCGTCACATCAAAGTGACAGGCAATGGCTGAAGCATTTGCAAACATGATCAGGCAGGGAGTGATTCCTCTTGGCCTCCTCCAGAGGTCCTTTCCAGCCAAACTAATTTACTCCATTTAGAATCAAAAAATGGTTTAAACTACTGACTACTCCAGGAGCTATGTGCTTTGATAACAGTACAGCTTGGCAACAGTACTGAAGACTTGTGCTCCAGAACCTGCAGCAGCCCTAGCCAAGCTGATCCAGTACAGTTACAACACTAGCATCTACCTGACAATGTGGAAAATTGCCCAGGTATGTGCCGTACACAAAAATGCAGGACAAATCCAACCTAGTAATTACTGCTCCATTTGTCAACTTTCGATCACCAGTAAAGTGATGGAAGCAGTCATCGACAGTGCTATCGAGTGGCACTTACACAGCACTAACTTGCTCAGTCCTGCCAGTTCTTGACGTCACTACAGAGGGAGAGAAGTTTGGAAATGATCTACAGCTGAGGAGAGTTGAGGCACAGTTCCAGTGATGTTGGTGTATTAAGCCAGGTAGGAGATGGAGTCAGTCAGAGTTAGGTCAGTCAGTGCAGCAATGAGGAGTTTTCTTTCACAAAACTTTAAATTATTTATGATTTGGAGATGCCGGTGTTGGACTGGGGTGTACAAAATTAAAAATCATACAATACCAGGTTATAGTCCAACAGGTTTAATTGGAAGCACACTAGCTTTCGGAGCGACGCTCCTTCATCAGGTGATTGTGGAGGGCTCGATCATAACACAGAATTTATAACAAAAATTTGCAGTGTGATGTAACTGAAATTATACATTGAAAAATTGATTGTCTGTTAAGCCTTTCATCTGTTAGAATACAGTGATAGTTTCACTTCTTTCATGTGTAAATCACAAAACCCTTTTTTTTAAAGTTGCATTCTCGGGTTAGCTGTTAACAATGGTGATAGCTAGACAATATGTTGAAGGTGTTAGCCCGCTGTGTTCTCTGTCTATGACCTGATGTTTAGATTGATTCTAATCTAAAAAGTGAGATAACAGAGTTTTACATAAATTCATGCAGTTTTTGAGCTCAGAGTTCTACATGAATGTATGCAGTTTTTGAGCAAAGTGCAATGTAACTCTGAAAGTACAAATTCACCACACAAAATATATATACAGACAAAGACCCACATGCACACATATATGCAACTTTAAAAAAAAGGGTTTTGTGATTTACACATGAAAGAAGTGAAACTATCACTGTATTCTAACAGATGAAAGGTTTAACAGACAATCAATTTTTCAATGTATAATTTCAGTTACATCACACTGCAAATTTTTGCTATAAATTCTGTGTTACGATCGAGCGCTCCACAATCACCTGATGAAGGAGCGTCGCTCCGAAAGCTAGTGTGCTTCCAATTAAACCTGTTGGACTATAACCTGGTGTTGTGTGATTTTTAAATTATTTAAGATGCTTTTCACAGAGAAAGGAAACACCAGATGGATATATGACTACGCTAGAGTACTTGAGGGCATGTATTGTTTCTACGTATGGTGCTGTGTTACTCACAGTCAGTGAGTGCATTATTGAGCCAGTGTATTACATTGGGAGCTCAAGGGACATGCATAATGAAAAGGAGAGGCCATTGCTCCAACTGCACAAGCATTTAAATGGCACCTTTAAGAGAAAGATTGGTTTAGCGTTGGGCTTTTTCAGAGAGATATCATAGAGTTTTACAATATAATGGAGGCTATTTGGCCCAACAGGTCCATTCAAACCATAGGGTTGGGCGGTGCGGGGTGGGGGATGTGAAACTAAAGGAAGTCCTGATCACCGTCAGTGATTCTGGAAACCATTATCCAAGGAGTTGCAGAAACTTCTGTAAAGACTCACAGCCAAATTACGGGAAGGATGTTAACATATTGGAGAGAACACAGAAGCAATTTGATTGGGATGGTTCCAGGAATGAGGATAGATTCCAGGATTGTGAGGATAGATTGAAGGAGTTGGGTCTGTTCTCCTTGGAGTGGGGAAAACTGGGAAGAGATCTGTTTGAGTTTTCATAATTATGAGTAGCTAGGAAGACACAGTTTCTGCTCACTAAAAAGAACATTCACGAGAGGCACATAGATTTAAAGTGATGTGCACATGTAGCGAGGGTGGTGTGACAGAGAAATATTTCTATGGCAAATAGGCAGGGCTTACTGGGGTAACGTTGGGAAGGCAGGTTCAGTTGAGGCTATCAAGAGGGTATTGGATGGTTTCGCTGGACAGTGATGGTACGCAGGGATAAGGGGGAAAAGGCAGGAGATTGGCACTAGCCATAGAACCGGATTAGATAATAGAGTCAGTGTACACATGATGGGCTGAATAGCCTCATTACACACCATATCCACACCTCATGAAAGGTTTATGCCCGAAACGTCGACTGTCCTGCTCCTTGGCTGCTGCCTGACTGGCTGTGCTTTTCCAGCACCATACTTTTCGACTCTGATCTCCAGCATCTGCAGTCCTCACTTTCTCCATGTTGGATTCTGTTAGCTTATTGATCTGCTGCTGCCTATAGCCTAACTCACATCATGTCCCGTTCGCCCATTGCTCTTGTGCTCACTGATCTCCTTGTCTGGAAGCATAGGAACTGAAATAGGCCATTCAGCCCATTGAACCTGCCCTGCCATTCTAAATCATGGCTGATCAACCCCACTGTGTCCACATCCTTTGATGTCAGCTGTTGCCAAAAAACCTATGAATTTCTTTCTTGAACCTGAGCATCTCCAACCTACTGAAGGAGCAAATTCCTGGGATTCACCTTCACCTGAATGAAGAAATTCCTCCTCATCTTAAAAAGGCTTGCCCCTTACCCTGAGCTAATGTCGCCTGGTTCTGGAGTCATCAGCGTGGAAAAATATCCAACTTATACCCACCCTGTAAAAATGCCATGCAAACATTTTATAAACAGTGTGATTTTATAGTTCACTCACTTTTTTCAAATTGCTTCACGTTGTTTGTCCCTAACTCTGTAATCTCCTGCATCTCGTCAAAACAATTGAACCTTTCCAACCCTGGCCTCATGTATACCTTGGATTTGCATTGCTCTGCCACTACTGGGTGTTCAATCAAATGGGTGGACTCCAAGCTCCAGAATTCTATCTTTAAACCTCTCGGTCTCTCAACTTCCTCCTCCTTCTTCAGAAAGCTTGTTCGAAGCTACCTGCATTATCCCAGTTCCCAGTCGCTTATATTATCAGCTCCTTAAGCGCCTGAGTATCCGAATTCTGCTTGCTAACACTCCTGTGACTACCTTGGGAGAATTTACAAAGTCAAAGATGCTACACAAATGCAGGTTGTTGTTTAATTTGAATATCCTAGATTGTGGGTGCCTGTAATTTTAAAAAATTATTTCCAGTAAATCATGTGAATGACCAAATCTGCAAATTACAGAATGATTAGGGTGCCATTTGGCTAATGGAGTCTGCACTGTCCCTCTCAGCACTTGGACTCGGTGCCAAATTCCTGCCTTTTCCCTGTAACCTTGTACAATGTTTCTACTTAAATAACTATCTGATGTCCTCCTGAATGCCTCAGTTGAAGCCGCCTCCACCACGTTTCCACCCTAACGACTCGCTGGGTGAAAATGTCTTTCTCACTTCACTTTTGCTTCCTTTGCCAAACTGTTTAACGCTGAACCGTCTTGTTTTCAGATGGGACCAACTTCTCCCTTTTCACTCTGTCTGGATTCGCTCATGATTTTGTAAACTTTAATCAAATCTTCCCTCAGCCTTTTTCTCTCCAAAGAATACAGTCCCAACTTCTTTGATCTGTTCTCACAACGTGCGTGGAATGAACTGTCAGGGGAGGTGGGGTACTGTTAACAATGTTTAAAATACATTTGGATAAGTACATGAATAACAAATGTTTGGAGGGACATGAGCCAGGAGGTGGCAGGTGGGTCTGGTTTAGTTTGGGTTTGTAGTCAGTATGGACTGGTTGGACCGAAGGGTTTGTTTCTGTGCTGTATGACCCCATGACTCTCAGCTTCTATGACTGTACAACTGAATGTCTTATTCCAGGAACAATTCTCGTAAGCCTCTTCTGCGCTTTCTCCAGTGCATGAAATCTTTCCGATAGTGTAGCACCCGGCACGTGCACAATCCTCCAGCTACGGTCGGGACAGTGTCCGAGGAGAAAGTAAGGTCAGCAGATGCTGGAGATCAGAGTCGAGAGTGTGGTGCTGGAAAGACAGGTCAGGCACCATCTGAGGAGTAGGAGAATACCTGATGAAAGGCTTTTGCCCGAAACGTTGATTCTCCTGCTCCTCGGATGCTGGCCAGTGTCCTGTATATAGTTTGAGCTGAGGTCTGACACATCTGCTGCATCGTTCCAGCATAACCTCTCCACTCTTGTACTCAATGCCCCTATCAATGAATCCTTTGTCACTACGTGGGAAGAGGTTACAGGGTGGGTAATGGGAAGGGGTTACAGGGTGGGTAATGGGGAAGGGGGGTTACAGGGTGGGTAATGGGGTGGGGGTTACAGGGTGGGTAATGGGGAAGGGGGGGTTACATGGTTGGCAATGGGGAAGGGGAGTAATGGGGTGGGGGTTACAGGGTGGGTAATGGGAAGGGGTTACAGGGTGGGTAATGGGGAAGGGGGGTTACAGGGTGGGTAATGGGGTGGGGGTTACAGGGTGGGTAATGGGGAAGGGGGGTTACAGTGTGGGCAATGGGGAAGGGGGGTTACAGGGTGGGTAATGGGGTGGGGGTTACAGGGTGGGTAATGGGGAAGGGGGGTTACAGTGTGGGCAATGGGGAAGGGGGGTTACAGGGTGGGTAATGGGGTGGGGGTTACAGGGTGGGTAATGGGAAGGGGTTACAGGGTGGGTAATGGGGAAGGGGGGTTACAGGGTGGGTAATGGGGAAGGGGGTTACAGGGTGGGTAATGGGGAAGGGGGTTACAGGGTGGGTAATGGGGAAGGGGGTTACAGTGTGGGCAATGGGGAAGGGGTTACAGTGTGTGTAATGGGGAAGGAGTTACAGGGTAGGTAATGAGGAAACAGTTACAGTGTTGGTAATGGGGAAGGGGTTACAGGGTAGGTAATGGGGAAGGGGGTTACAGGGTGGGTAATGGGGAAGGGGTTACAGGGTGGGTAATGAGGAAGGGGTTACGGGGGGGGGGTAATGGGGAAGAATTTGCAGGGTGGGTAATGGGGAAGGGGTTACAGGGTGGGTAATGGGGAAGGGGTGACAGGGTGGGTAATGGGGGTGGGGGGTTACGGGGTGGGTAATGGGGAAGGGGTTACAGGGTGGGTAATGGGGAAGAGGTTGCAGGGTGGGTAATGCAGAAGGGGGTACAGGGTGGTATTGGGGAAGGGGGTTACAGGGTGTATAATGGGGTGGGGGTTACAGGGTGGGTAATGGGGAAGGGGGTACAGGGTGGGTAATGGGGAAGGGGGTACAGGGTGGGTAATGGGGAAAGGGGTTACAGGGTGTGTAATGGGGAATGGGGATTACAGGGTCGGTAATAGGGAAGGGGGTTACAGGGTGGGTAATGGGTTGGGGGTTACAGGGTGGGTAATGGGGAAGGGTGGTTACAGTATGGGTAATGGGGAAGGGGTTACAGGGTGGGTAATGGGGAGGAGGGGTTACAGGGTGGGTAATGGGGAAGGGGGTACATGGTGGGTAATGGGGAAGTGGGTACAGGGTGGGTAATGGTGTGGGGGTTACAGGGTGGGTAATGGGGAAGGGGTTACAGGTGGGTAATGGGGAAGTGAGGTATGGGGGGTAATGTGGAAGGGGTTACAGGGTGGGTAATGGGGAAGAGGGGTACGGGGGCAATGGTGAAGAGGTTACAGGTTGGGAATGGGGAAAGGAGGTGCGGGGGGTAATGGGGAAGGGAGGTTACAGGATGGGTAATGGGGAAGGGGGTTACAAAGTGGATAATTGGGAAGGGGGTGACAGGGTGTGTAATGGGGAAGGGATACAGGGTGGGTAATGGGGAAGGGGTTACCGGGTGGTTAATGGGGAAGGGGTACAGGGCAGGTAATGGGGGATGGGGGTACAGGGTGGGTAATGGGGGAGGGGGTACAGGGTCAGTAATGGGGCGGAGGTACAGGGTGGGTAATGGGGAAGGGCTTACCGGGTGGGTAATGGGGAAGGGAGTTATAGGGTGGGTAATGGGGTGGGGGTTACAGGGTGGGGAATGGGGAGAAGGTACAGGGTGGGTAATGGGGAAGGGGGTTACAGGGTGGGTAATGTGGAAGGGATTACGTGGGTAATGAGGAAGGGGTTATAGGGTGGGTAATGGGGAAGAGGGTTTACAGGGTGGGTAATGGGGAAGGGGTTACAGGGTAGGTAATGGGGAAGGGGTATAGAGTTGGTAATGGGGAAGGGGTTACAGGATGGGTAATGCAGAAGGGGGTTACAGGGTGTGTAATGGGGAAGGGGGTACAGGGTGGTTAATAGGTAAGGGGGTACAGGGTGGGTAATGGGCAAGGGGGGGTTACTGGGTGGGTAATGGCGAAGGGGGTACAGGGTGGGTAATGGGGAAGGGGTTACAGGGTGGCTAATGGCAAAGGGGGTACAGGGTGGGTAATGGGGAAGGGATTACAGGGTGGGTAATGGGGAAGTAGGGTTACAGGGTGGGTAATGGAGGAGGGGGGTTACAGGGTGGGTAATGGGGAAGTGGGGGTCACAGGGTGGGTAATGGGGAAGGGGGGGTTACAGGGTGGGTAATGAGGGAGGGGGGGTTACAGGGTGGGTAATGTGGAAGGGATTACGTGGGTAATGAGGAAGGGGTTATAGGGTGGGTAATGGGGAAGAGGGTTTACAGGGTGGGTAATGGGGAAGGGGTTACAGGATGGGTAATGTCACTGGATTAAAATTGGCCCAAGGCAAAATACTGCGGATACTGGAAATCTGAAGCAAACAGAGAGAATGCTGCAGAATGTCTGTCAGCTTCCGTGGAGAGAGAAACCGAGTTAATGTTTCAAGTCTGGTATGCGTTCCTCAGAATGGTCTGGGGACATGGGTTTGACCCCAGCATGCCTGACGGTGACTTTTGTATTCAATAAGCTGCTGGTCTAAAGGTGACTGTGTAACCACTGTCAGCTGTTGTAAAAACCCATCTGGTTCATTAATTTTCTTTAAGGAATTAAAACTGCTGTCCTTCCCTGGTTTTCCCAAGATGTGACTCCAATCCCTGAGCAAGGTGGTTGACTCTTAACTACCCTCTGGGCATTAGGGATGGGCAATAAATGCTGGTGTAGCTAGTGACAACCAGATCTCAGATCTCACAACAAACAAAAGTTATTTTTAATCCACCTGATGAAACATTTCATACTTGAACCGGGATCTCCTGACCCAGAGGGTGGATCACTACTTTTCTGTCACAGTACACACCTAAATTCGGTGTGTTTTACCAACAGCTCGTTTTACTTGTCCTGCCCCCATTAATGACTTCTGCACATATACACCTAGTGTTGTCATAGTGCTGAGATTCAACAGTCAAAGACGCCTTGCCATGTGCAAGGTCTAACTCTAACCTGTTTTCCCTTATTTCCACCACCTCCAGTTTTGCTCGGGTTCCTTGATGCCGCATTTTGCCAAATGCTGCCTTGATGTTAAGGGCTGTAATTCGCACATCACGCCTAGACATGTTTGGACAGGGCTGTAATAAGGTCAGGAGCTGGAATCTTAAGTGAGCAAGTTATCATTCAGGAAATACTGTTTGACAGCACTGTAGATGACACCTTCCATCGCTTAACTGGAGATTGTTGAGGAGGTAATTGGCCAGGTTGGATTTTTATGTAAAAGTCATGCCTGGGAATTTTGCGCATTATTGAAAGCATCTGAACAGAACAGAATCCCTGCAGCATGGAAGCTGGTCATTTGGCCTATCGAATCCATACTGACCCTCTGAAGAACATCCACCCAGTCCTGCCCTATCCCCATAACCCTGCGATTCCCATGGCTAATCCACCCAGCCTACACATCCCTGAACACTTTGGGTAATTTCCCATGGCCAATCCACCTAAAATCCTTGAATTCTGGGAGGAAACCCACACAGAAACAAGGAGAATGTGCAAACTCCACACAGACAGTCATCCGAGGGTGGAATCAAACCTGGGTCCCTGGCACTGTAAGGCAGCAGTGCTAATCACTGAGCCACCATGCCAAACCTAATGCCATGCTGGGTGATTAAGGGCAATCACATTGCTGGGTATCTGGGGTCATATGTAGGCCAGACCAGGTAAAGACGGCAGATTTTCTTCCCTAAAGGACATTAGTGAGCCAGAAGGGTTTGTACTCCTACTGATCGCTTCCTGATCACCATCGAGTTATAGAGATGTACAGCACGGAAACAGACCCTTCAGTCCAACTTGTCCATGCCGACCAGATATCCTACCTAATCTAATCCCATTTGACAGCACTTGGCCCATATCCCTCTAAATCCTTCCGATTCATATACCCATCCAGATGCCTTTTAAATGTTGCAATTGTACCAACCTCCACCACTTCCTCTGGCAGCTCATTCCATACACGCACCACCGTTTGCATCAAAAAGTTGCCTCTTAGCAGCCTTTTATGTCTTTCCCCTCTCACCCTAAGCCTATGCCCTCTAGTTCTGGACTCTCCCACACCAGGGAAAAGACCTTGTCTGTTTATCCTATCCATGGTCCTCATATACTGAGACTGAGTTCATTTCTAATTTAATTTACTAATTGAATTTTAGTTTTACAAGTTATGATAGGAGATTGGGGGTTTGCAGGGGTCTCACCCTTTCACTTGATTTCTCAACAGCGACAGTTATAGTCCTGCACTGTGAGTGAACTGGGAAATAAGCCGCACACATTATAATATTGATGTGTACAATGTTTAAGGTTAAGGTGTGAAAGACTTAGATTGTCTTTTGTCTAAGCTAACTGACACGTGATGTTTGCCATCATTGTCGGGAAGTACTGTTTATTCTGCTGGACCACAGTTTATGGTAACAACCTACCTCCAAATAAATCTTAGAACACTGCACAAACCTCCTCCGACCCTATCCCTGCTTGGGAATTTTTGATTTGTTCCTGCACAGGACTGATTCTGTGAAAGTTAAGCAACAGTCCCTTTAGTAACATGACTAACCCTAACCCTACTGCATGTAGACAGGATGCAGAGCTGTGCTGAAAGATGGCAGATGGAGTTCAACCTGGATAAATGCAAAGTGATGCATTTTGGAAGGTTGAACTTGAATGCTGAATATAGGATTAAAGACAGGATTCTTGGTAGTGTGGAGGAACAGAGGGATCTTGGTGTACAGCCTCAGGCGACTGACTGTGTGGAGTTTGCACATTCTCCCCATGTCTGCGTGGGTTTCCTCCGGGTGCTCCGGTTTCCTCCCACAGTCGAAAGATGTGCAGGTCAGGTGAATTGGCCATGCTAAATTGCCCGTAGCCTTAGGTAAGGGGTATATGTAAGGGTATGGGTGGGTTGCGCTTCGGCGGGGTGGTGTGGACTTGTTGGGCCGAAGGGCCTGTTTCTACACTGTAAGTAATCTAATCTAATGTAAAAAAAAAGTACATAGATCCCTCAAAATTGCCACCCAAGTGGATAGGGTTGTTAAGAAAGCATACGGTGTTTTGGCTTTCATTAACAGGGGGATCGAGTTTAAGAGCCATGAGGTTTTGCTGCAGCTCTACAAGTCCCTGGTGAGACCACACTTGGAATATTGTGTCCAGGTCTAGTCGCCCTACTATAGGAAAGATACAGAGGCTTTGGAGAGGGTAAAAGAAGGTTTAACAGGATGCTGTCTGGACTGGAGGGCTTGCCTTAAGAAGAGAGGTTGACTAAGCCCGGACTTTTCTTTTTGGAGAGAAGGAGGAAGAGAGGAGACCTGATCGAAGTATACAAGATAATGAGAGGCATGGATAGAGTCGATAGCCAGAGACCTTTCCCCAGGGCAGAATTGACTGATACGAGGGGTCATAGTTTTAAGATATTAGGAGAAAGGTATAGAGGAGACGTCGGAGGTAGGTTCTTTATGCAGAGAGTTGTGAATGCATGGAATGCATTGCCAGCGGTGGTGGTGGAAGCAGAGTCATTCGGGACATTTAAGCGACTGCTGGACATGCACATGGATAGCAGTGAGTTGAGGGTTGCGTAGATTAAGTTATTATATTTTACATTAGGATTAAACCTCGGCACAACATCGTGGGCCAAAGGGCCTGTTCTGTGCTGGACTTTTCTATGTTCTATGTTTAGTTCACCAGAAAGACAGCCACGAAAGGTGAACAAATATATCTATCCCAATCCATAAATTGAACTAAAGAAATGAATTACTTCAACTCAGATAAATCAGCAGACTAGGAGTGAAGATTCACTTGACCAAAATGGAGGTAGAGTGTTCATAGAGACCAGATCAATGTCGACAGATTCAAGATCAAAAAGAAGGAACTGATTTGGTCCGAAT
Source organism: Chiloscyllium plagiosum (assembly GCF_037043375.1). Classification (NCBI taxonomy): domain Eukaryota; kingdom Metazoa; phylum Chordata; class Chondrichthyes; order Orectolobiformes; family Hemiscylliidae; genus Chiloscyllium; species Chiloscyllium plagiosum. Next base: position 11,055,652 of record NW_028270154.1, read on the forward strand.
ATCCAGGATTCTGCATAAAACAAAGTATCTGTTCAAGTTAATGGACAATCATCCAATTGAGAAATCCAAAATTCTGCAAAGAATAGCTTGTTTTAACAGCAAATCCATCTTCCATGATTTGGAGATGCTGGTGTTGGACTGGGGTGGGCAAAGTTAGATATCACGCAACACCAGGTTATAATCCAACAGGTTTATTTGGGAACACTAGCTTTTGAAACGCTGCTTCTTCATCTGGTGGTTGTGGGCATCAGGGACAGGACCATAAGACACTGTGATCTTTTTCTATAAATTCTGTGTCTTATGGTCCTGCTTCACAACGATCTGATGAAGGAGCGGTGCTCCGAAAGCTAGTGCCTCCAAATAAAACTGTTTGACTATAACCTGGTATTGTGTAACATCTTCTGTGATAGGTATACAAGAGATTTAAGTTCCCCTGGATGATGTTATTGAGGTCCTTTTCTCAGCTAGGTGGGAGGAATAACTCTGGAAAGGGTATCCAGCAGATTGATGGTCCTCCAGACAAGGTGATGGATTAATTCCTGGGCTTAGCAGGGCGCACAGTCTTTATGAAGGACATCCTGAACATGAGAGATCCTCCAGTCGGGAGAATATTCAGTATCGAGGACTGTAAATCTCAAGACAAAGAGCTACGGAGTTTCCAAATTTGAAAGGAAAGTGTTTAAGAAGAACATGTAGAAATGTGCAAGAAGGAGTTTAATGTTGTTTAATCTCATGCTGTCCCTGTCCTTGGAGTGTTTGATTGGGACAGTGAAGAGGGGGCTTTAGTTTTTATCTAACCCCATGCAGTACCTGTCCTGGATGTGTTTAATGGGGAGGGTGTAGAGGGAGTTTTCCTCTGTATCTAACCCCATGCTGTACTAGTCCTGGGTCTGTTTGATGGGGAAGGTGTAGAGGGAGCTTTCCTCTGTATCTAACCCCATGCTGTACCAGTCCTGGGTGTGTTTGATGGGGAAGGTGTAGAGGGAGCTTTTGTCTGTATCTGACCCCATGCTGTGCAGAGTGGGAGTTTTGCTGTGGTAATATCGAGTGCTGAGCAATTGTGGCATTCCTCGGTTATAAAATCCGGACACGCTGAAAATGCAAACATCTGCAATAAAACATTTCTAAAAAGAAAACTGGGTCAGATGACTGCAGTATTTCGTGTCACAACTGGCTGTCATGGGTGGGATGTCTATAAGCTGGCAATAAGGATTGCTGATGAATTAAACAGTTTCTGCAAATTCTCAGTGCTTCCAGCTGAGCTTGGACCAGAGCCTCCCGGGTCAATCAGCACCTTTCATCCACATTGGGCTCCATTCGAACATAAACCTCTGTAGGTACTACATAATTACGTCTCGTTTTTCCACCGCACTTTCAATGAGAACAGAGTTATAGAAAGCTAGCCTTTGATTCTGAAAACCTCTCTTGCACAGAGCTTAACCCGTCTGGAACCAGATCGCCTTGTATTCCTTTGAGTAGTAACGTACACAATTTTCTGGCTGACTTTTGAGCTATTTTTATTTGAGATATTGCTCTTCCAGATGCTTGAATCTGTTATTAACTCATTCAGCATCAGAGCTGGTGGAATTAGTGTTTCACTGGAGCTCCCTACCAGTGCATTCATGTTAATAGAGCACCTTACCTGAACCATACATTAACCTGAGGATTAGACTGTTGAGTGTTCTTGAGAGTTTGCAGTGCAGAAGGAAGCCACTTGGCCCATCACACCTGCTAGCCCTTTGACCACAGCAGAAGCCTTGAGTTTGAAATCGTTGACAGAATATCATGAGGGGAGATGAGGAAGCTGCTGGGGTCCAGGAAGTTCAATGTAGACAGATGGTGGAAGCTGATGCAATGCGGTATTTTAAAAGGGAATTTGTAAAGTATCTGACAGGATTTACAAGGTGACAGGCAAGCAATGGGAATGGGCAGAATGGCCTCCTTCATGCTGTAGGGTTCCATGGGTTCATTAAATTCTATGTCTTTTTATGAACTTATTTTTAAAAATTACCTCTGAAACTTTTCCGATGATATTTCAATCTTACCCTCGAAAGTGCCTTCTGGCAATGTTCTAATAACTTTCTGTGTGAAAGATGTATTTCTTCTAACACCTAATCCTGCCTGTGCTTGCACATTTATTGTTCACTCAACTACAGGGAATAAAAATCAGTCTTTCACAATCTGTTCCAGTTGTCTCCTGATCCACCTCTCACATCCCAATCTCTAATCTTGACTTAAACCAAAACCTCAACTTCACAGTAAATTCCCTTCACTCCTTATCCCTCTACTCTATTGAGCTACATTGATTCTCTACCTCAATGTTATTCACACCCTTGCCTTTAAATCCCTCTCTAGCCTTGTCCCTCCCTTTGGATTGCTCCCAGGCCGATGGAATCCCTATAGTGTGGAATCAGACCATTGAGTCCACACCAATCCTCTGAGGAGCGTTCCACCCAGGCCCAATTCCCCAAACCTGTATTTCCCATGGCTAACCCACCTAGCCTGCACATTCCTGGACACTGTGCGCAATTTAGCATGGCCAATCCACCTAACCTGCTCATCTTTGGACTGTGGGATGAAACCGGAGCACCTGAAGGAAACCCATGCAGACACGGGGAGAACGTGCAAATTCCACACAGTCATCAGTGGCTGGAATTGAACCTGGGTCCCTGGCGCTGTGAGGTAGTGGTGCTAACCTCTGGGCCACTGTGCTGCCCTAGATATCTACCCTCTTCCAATTTTAGCCTCTGACACATTCTTGATACTCACCGTTCAGTTCCGACTGCCATGCTGTCAGGTGACTGAGCTCTGATTTTGGGAATTCACTCCTGTAACCTCTGCTTCAATCTCTCTGTCTCACCTTCCTCCTTAAAGATGCTCCTTTGAATCTCCCTTTCTGATTAAGCTTTTGTAAATCTATTATTTTCTAATGAGGCTTAGTCATAATAGCTTAGTGTCAACTGTTGCCTTATAATTTCTATAGGGCACCTTGGCGCATTTCAGCGTGTTAAAGGTGCTTTACATAAACTTGTTATTCCTGTTAGATACTCCATATGGTGTTGTTCATACATAGAGTCATAGAGCTGTACAGCATGGTAACAGATCCTTTGGTCCAACTCATCCATGCTGACCAGATATCCAATGTAAATCTAGTCCCATTTGCCAGCATTTGGCCCACATCCCTTTAAACATCCCTTCCTATTCATATATCCATCCAGATTTTAAATGTTGCAATTGTACCAGCCTCCACCATTTCCTGTGGCAGCTAATTCCACATACGCACCACTCTCTGCTTGATAAAATTGCCCCTCAGATCTTTTTTAAAGCTTTCCCTTTCACCTTAAACTGCTTGTCGCTCAGTAAGTAAGTCTGTAGTAAGTGTTTGCAGCTTGAACAACTTCCACTCAAAGTATACAGGGTGGCTGTTGCGTAGTGGTATTGGCACTCGGTTAGTAATCCAGGACCCCAGGATTTGGGGGAAGCAGGCTCAATGGGGGGGGTGGGTTCAAATCCCACCATGACAGATGGTGAAACCTGAATTCAATTAAACAATCCAGAATACAGATGCTAGCCTGGTGTTGATTATTGTTTCAAAAACCCATCTGTTTCACTAATGGCCCTTTAGGGAAGGAAACTGCCATCCTTACCTGATCTGGCCTACATGTGACTGCAGACCCACAGCAATGTGGCTGATACTTCACTGTCCACTGGGCAATCAGTACTGGCCCAACTCAGCAATGCCAACATCCTTGATGGGATGGAGTAGTCATATGAGCTGTTGGTGTAGCCTATTTATGCAGGTTAGGATCAGGTTTTGTGATTCGGTCATTGGCCAGGGAAAGAAGGGTTGATTGCAGGGAAGGGAAGGGGATCCAAAGGGAAACAGTGCAAGAACCTTCAGCCTTTGCAAAAGTCCAACAACTTGGAGATTCTTTCAACTTGTGTGGATGAGAGTGGGGGCTGGAAGAGGTACATCCAGTACAAGAAGCCATTTAAATAGCAAGGATAAGGACAGCCTAGTCAGGCACCACTCTCTGCAGCATGGTGCAGGAATGCTTTGTTGTTTGTCCTGTGACAAGATTCAAGACATTTGCTCAGGTGGGAGGGGAAGATCTCTGCAGGTACTAGTGACATAGGTATAACAAGGAAAGCAGTTTTGTGTAGGGACCCAGGCACTAGGTCAAGAAGCCAAACCTCCAGGTTTCCTCCCACAGTCCAAAGATGTGCAGGTCAGGTGAACTGGCCATGCTAAATTGCCCGTAGTGTTAGGTAAGGGGTAAATGTACGGGTATGGGTGGGTTGCGCTTCGGCGGGTCGGTGTGAACTTGTTGGGCTGAAGGGCCTGTTTCCACACTGTAATGTAATCTAATCTAATCTAATCTCACAGATACCAAGCTCCAGGTAATTAACTTAGCACTGTGCAAATCAAATTACAGAGAGGACTGCATAGATCAAAGACTGGTTCAGCAGAATCATAGAATCCCTACAGTGTGGAAGCAGCTCATCAAATCCACACCAACCCTCTGAAGAGCCTCCCACCCAGACCCACTCCTCTACTCTATCCTTGTAGCCATGTATTGCCCATAGGTGACACGGTGGCTCAGTGGTTAGCACTGCTGCCTCACAGTGTTCAATTCCTCCCTCAAGCGACTGTCTGTGTGAAGATTGCACACTCTCCCCATCACTGTGTGGGTTTCCTCTCACAAAGATGTGCAGGTTTGGTGGGTTGGCCATGCTTAATTGCCCATAGTGTTCAGAGATGTGGAGAGATTAGGTGCATTAGTCAGGGGTAAATGTACAGTAATAGGGTAGGCGAATGGGTCTGGGGGGTTACTCTTCAGAGGGCCGGTGTGGACTTGTTGGACCAAATGGCCTGTTTCCACACTGTAGGGATTCTATGATTTTTATGGCTAACCCACCTAGCCTGCACATCCCTGGGCACTATGGCAAGTTAGCATGGCCAATCTGTTTAACTTGCACATCCTTAGACTCTAAGAGGAAACTGGATCACCCAGAGGAAAACTACACAAACACAAGGGGGACATGCAAACTCCCACAGAGAGTGACCTGACAGTGAAATCAAACCCAGGTCCCTGTCCCTGTGAGGCAGCAGTGCTGACCAATGAGCCGCTGTGCCATCCACCTATAAATGGGTTCCAGTCAGTAGCTCATTGGCACCAGCACTAGGGAAAGTAGGGCCTTTATCATTGGAATTGTGTACACCTGAAATCTTCTGGAGCTGGTGTTCTGGTGAACGAAATAGGGTGGGAAAACTGTCAAATTTAGGAAGGTGAGTAAGTCAAAGACCAGAGTTAAAGCTCAAGAGAAAGGTATTAAAATGAGAAATGATAACTAGGCCATGAAGTGCAGAGATAGCGAGTGAAAATCTAACAATAAATCAACAGATAAGTCTACAGTTTTCAAAAATAAAACAAGGACAGAACTAAAGGCACTGGCACATGAATGTTTGAAGTATCTTGAATTGATAGTGCAAATTAAAATAGACAACTATGATCTGATCGCCATAACCGAGACATGGCTGCAGAATGATTGAAACCGCAGCTTGAATAGTCAGGGGTACATGGTGTTTAGGAAGGACAGGAACCTAGGAACAGGTGGGAGAGTGACAAGCATTATCCTGACAGAGAGGGCTGAAGTTCAGGAAACCAGGATGCAGAAACAGTTTGGGTGGGAATGCCAAAAGATAAAGTCAAGAATCCTTTGCGAGAGTTGTGTACAGATCGCTCAACAGTGACCACCTGATAAGATGGAGTGAAAAGGAAGAAATAATTGCAACTTGTTAGAAAGGTATTGTATTAAGCAAGGTGGGGTGGGGGTTGGGGTCACACAACATACAGACTGGAAAAGCAGACAGGCAAGGGTAGCCTGGATGAAGAAATCATAGAATCTTTTGGGAATAGTTTCTTAGAACACCACATTTTGCAGCCAACCACAGACCAGGCAAAGAACTTCTCAAGAAGAGTCATTGGACTCAAAATGTTAACTTGTTTCCCTCCCTTTGGTGGCTACCAGACCTACTGAGTTTCTCCAGCAATTTTTGTTTTTCTCTCAGAAGTCCAGCATCTGCAGTTTTTCATCATTGTTCAGGGAGAATACTGGGCCTGGTAATATGGAACAAGATAAGACTGACTAACATCCTGGCAGTATAATTGCACTTGGGTAGTAGCAGTGTTTCAAATAAAGGTGCTTATGAAGAGCATCAAAACAGAGCTGGCTAAGGTGACCTGCCCAATCCCTGGTAAAGGGATAGAATGACAGATATTCAGCAGTAGACACCTAAAGGGATATTTATGAATGCACAATAGATTTCCAATGAGAAAGAAACATTCCAAAGTGAGGAGCCACCATTTAGTAATTAACTGAAAAACTTATAAAATGTTTTAAACAAGACCCTGGAGTCTGTTACAGAGACCCCAGCCAATGCCAAGCAGTGGAGAAACAGTGAAGGAGGAACAAGGAGAAGAGAGAAAGATGAACTCTATTATAGTAAACCAAAAGAGAAAATGCTGGAAAATCTCAGCAGGTCTGGCAGCATCTGTAAGGAGAAAAGAGCTGACATTTTGAGTCTAACTGACCCTTTGTCAAAGCTTTGACAAAGGGTCAGTTAGACTCAAAACGTCAGCTCTTTTCTCTCCTTACAGATGGTGCCAGACCTGCTGAGATTTTCCAGCATTTTCTCTTTTGGTTTCAGATTCCAGCATTCACAGTAATTTGCTTTTATCTATTATAGTAAAATCTTGCATTATATCGGTGTTTCAAGATGGTGCTGGAATGTGGCAACACTTTGTGTTTAATGCGCGAGAAATCACGTTTCACTATATTTTTATACACATATTTCAATAAATATAAAACTAAACTAAAAAACCATTTAATTGCGCAAAGAAGGGTCGCAGATTAGAAGATTGGGTAGAATATTAAATAAAGCAGCAAAAATGGCTGAAAGATTAATGAGGAGGAAATTAAAGTTGAGGGAAAGTTGACTAGAAGTATAAGAACGGATTGTAAGAGTTTCTATGGATATTTTAAAAAGTTAACAAAGTCAGAGTTGGTTCTTAAGCAAGTGAATCTGGAGAATTAAAAATGGAAAACTAAGAGGTGACTGATGAATTGAACAGTATTTTGCATTGGTCATCAAAGTATAGCACACAAGTAATATCTAGAAATTGTAACAAATTGTGAAATGGAAGGGAGGGAGGAACTCAAACAAATTATGACCATCAGGGAAGTGATGGTTGCCCTTCGCTGGGGAAATTAGAGATGGATAACCACTGCTAGCCCAGCTAGCATTATGCTTATCCTGCAACAGAATGAGAAAATAATAGAACTTTTGATATTGTTCAACAATTACAAAGTTCCCCTATTCTTTAATAGTGCTGTCTTCATGTGGAGGACAAGGATTATAAAGGTAATGAGAACATGATCACCTCTAACTTCATGCACAGTATTGACAAGGACCTATACTGGAGACATAGAACATAGAACATAGAACATAGAAGAATACAGCGCAGTACAGGCCCTTGGGCCCTCGATGTTGCGCCGATCCAAGCCCACCTAAACTACACTAACCCACTATCCTCCATATACCTATCCAATGCCCTCTTAAATGCCCATAAAGAGGGAGAGTCCACCACTGTTACTGGCAGGGCATTCCATGAACTAACGACTCGCTGAGTGAAGAACCTACCCCTAACATCAGTCCTATATCTACCCCCCCTTAATTTAAAGCTATGCCCCCTTGTAATACCCGACTCAATACGCGGGAAAAGGTTCATACTGTCGACCCTATCTAACCCCCTAATCATCTTGTACACCTCAATCAAGTCACCCCTAAACCTTCTTTTCTCTAGTGAAAACAGCCCCAAGTGCCTCAGTCTTTCCTCATACGATTTTCCTTCCATACCAGGCAACATCCTGGTAAACCTCCTCTGCACCCGTTCCAATGCCTCCACATCCTTCCTATAGTATGGCGACCAAAACTGCACACAATATTCCAGATGCGGCCGTACCAGAGTCTTATACAACTGCATCATGACCTCAGGACTCCGGAACTCAATTCCTCTACCAATAAAAGCCAGTACGCCATATGCCTTCCTCACCGCACTATTTACCTGGGTGGCAACTTTCAGAGATCTGTGTACATGGACACCAAGATCCCTCTGCTCATCCACACTACCAAGTATCCGACCATTAGCCCAGTACCCCATCTTTTTGTTATTCTTCCCAAAGTGAATCACCTCGCACTTAGCTACATTGAATTCCATCTGCCACCTTTCTGCCCAGCTCTGCAGCTTCTCTATATCCTGCTGTAACCTGCCACATGCTTCCTCACTGTCAACAACTCCTCCGACTTTCGTGTCATCCGCAAACTTGCTCACCCAACCTTCTAACCCCTCTTCCAGGTCATTTATAAAAATGACAAACAGCAATGGTCCCAAAACAGATCCTTGCGGAACACCGCTAGTGACGGCACTCCATGAAGAAACTTTGCCATCAACTACTACCCTCTGTCTTCTTCCATCCAGCCAATTCCTAATCCAAACCTCCAACTCACCCTCAATGCCATATCTCCGTATTTTCTGCAGTAGCCTACCATGGGGAACCTTATCAAACGCCTTACTAAAATCCATATATACCACATCTACCGCTTTCCCCTCATCAACCTCCTTCGTCACCTTTTCAAGTGAACCTTTTCATTGACATGTCTAGTTGGCTCATTAGTCCATCTTGGGTCTGGCCATGGTATGATGGTTACCACGCTAATGTAACCCCTGAAATAATACACAGCCTGCTTAGACTACTGGAGGCATGTAGGTGAGAATGAGTAAATCCTCCATCAACTTTGTTGTCTTATGATCTGATAAATGTGCCCACTCTGAATCGGATTCCAATCCAGGAGTGCTTCCTATATAACCTCAACCATGCGTTTAAGCCAAGACTTGCCGTGGCAGTAACACACACATGGACTAATGCAATCTTCGTCACATGCAGCAAGAAGAAGGTTCACCACCACCTTCTCAAGGGCAATTAGGGATGGGTTTCAAATGCATTCCTACCACAATGTTGAACCCACCACAACCTGAGCACTAATACTCTCGGGGCAAAGCCTTCACTCAAACTGTAGCAGTTAATTCATTGTCAAAGTATATTTCTTGTTCTTGGGTGGGGTGGGAAGAGGGGCTTAGGGAGTGCTGGGTGGCTATTTATCTTTACTAAAAGCTCAATCAGGCAGGATCCCCAATCTCTCAGATTGTTGACCCACATCAGTGTCTATGAGTGTTGGAGGGAACGCTGTTTGTTGTACTGTGAGGGTGCTTTGTTTTGATGCAGCAAATAGTCCTGTTTTCTGTTTCAGTGCATACAGGCAGGCTCCAACACAATCCCTCCTGGACAGGGACAATGAAGCCTCTGCTTTGTGCAGAGAATATGCTCAAGGCAGGGATTTTGTTTGACTTGGGCTCCATTCACAGGGCAGGCAGCCGTACACTGTACAGCCATCCTGATGAATCACTCCAGTCTACCTTGGCAGACGATGCCAGCTAATTGGCTCGCCTCGCGCACTAAAGGCCAAATTAAAACACAATTTCCAGCACTGGAGCTGTTTCACAACATTTTATGTACACATATACAAACATTCAGAGGCTAATGAAGAACAGGAGCAGAGTTTAATTCATCTCACTCCTTTCCCAGGAAACATTTATGTGTTGATCTAATTGCAGGGCAGGGAACAATTTCAAACACTCATTTAAAATGCCCAGCCACTAATCTCTTATGCCACAGGAACAGGCGGTGGCCATTGAATCCCACAAACCGGTTCTGTCATTCAGCTTGATCATGGTTGGATCTTACTGCCCTGGCTCGAGAATCTTTGCCTAGCAAAGATCTTGTCAGTCTCAAATCTTAAAATTCTTAATTCAACGCCCCCCGACCACGAACCTCTTGGCATCAATAGTTTTTGAGTGGGACTCTTGCTAAGTTCTCTGCATCGCACTGAAATATCCAATAATTGCCATTCCTATTCCTGGCTGTCCTACAACAAGACAATATCACCTTGGGGGGGGGGGAGGACACTGACTAACAAAGTCCAGTGCCCACACAGTAACATCCTTCCCCTCTTGTTCAAACACTACTCTGCTTTGTCCCTGTAGACCTCTGGCATTTGTGCTATCTTTCTCTCATTTGCTTTCAAACACAAACTCCTGTCACCTATTCTCCACTGGTCAGCTTTCTCCTCTGCTTTCTGCTTTGCCCTCTTCACTACGTTTTCACCTGTCTCTCTCACCACCCATTTATACTGCCATCGCAAAGATAAGAAAAGTAAAGCCTTGCGGATCCTTACCTGTGGCTGGAACCGTCTTGTTACTGCAGTGAGCAGAGCTCAGGGAACAGGAAAGAGTGTGTGTGTATTTGTGTGTGAGAGAGAGAGAGACCGAGCAAGAGTGAGTTCTGACTTTCCCGTCCTCTCAGAATTAAAGAGGATCTTATTCACAATTCTCTCTACCTCACTGTACTCTGGTTTCACTTACACAAGCAGGGAGGAGACAGAGTGGGGAGGGGAAAGCAAGGGAGGTGGATTTGAAACTCAAGTGAAACACTATTTCTTTTGTTGACCCACATAAGCTGGACTTGTACTGAAAAAAAAATTAAACTGGTTACAGCTGCTGTGCAGTTGCAAAGCAGTCATTGCCATATTTTTTCTCCACATATTTATTCATCGAAAATCAAGCTACCTCAGACTTCTTAGAGGTCAAATTACAAGGTTTAGAAATTCACATCATAACAGAAGAAACTAGTGAAAACATGTTTTGAAATTACTCATCATGCTGCCTTGGCAGAGTTTCCTCACAGCAATCTCTTTACTCAATAATTCTTTTAATTTTTAAAGAAGTGTTATTGTTGCTCATCACAACAGCGTGGGACAGGAAGAATGTTTCTTAAAATAATTTAAGTTTTATCCCTTTTTGCCTGACCATCTTGTTGGTGGTGGAGGATGTAATATGAGGGTCAGTTAGATCACGTGGCTAGACAGCTGGTTTGTGATGTAGCGTAACACTAACAACGTAGGTTCAATTCCTACAATGGCTGAGATTACCGTAAGGTACAGGATCAGAATTAGGCCATTCAGCCCTTTAAGTCTGCTCTGCTATTCAGTCATGGCCGATATGTTTCTCAACCCCATAAAGGGCTGGTGTGGACTGGAGGCAAGGTGCAGATGTAGACTGGGTTGGAAGGACTGTTACTCTGAACATTTTATTTTCTAATTTATTCCTTCGATCTGTAATGCTGGAATTTTTATTTCTTTAGTTTTCTAGTTTTTTTCCCTAAGAACAGGTATTGAAGAATCTGTACCTAGGTACCTTGTACTTCAGATGGCACCATAAGTGGCAACTTGTAAACTTTTCACTGGATTCTGACCATGTGTGACAATAAAGGTAATTCAATTCAAATTTTGATCCCTTTACTATAAATATCCCTCCTTCTCAACATCTCCCCTCAGCTGAGGCACGGTGACCTCCAGGTTAAACCATCACCAGCCATCTCTCTCTCTAAGAGAAAGCAGACCTACAGGACTATTTACGCTGGGGGAAGTGAAGTGAATCATAATGGTGCTAGAAGGGTCAGATAAAAAGGTTGCTGGGATTGTCCATGTTGATCTCTAGGATAATGTTATAAACAAGGAAACCCCAAAGAAAATAATTGTGTGATTTTTGTTTCAAATTCTTTTGAAGATCTGTATGACACAAAAATATTGGGTGACCAGAAAACAAACAACTCTTAAATTTAGATCTTATTTACTGTCAATTCTTGTCTTCATTTGTTTGTGGGATGTGAGTGTCACTGGCTAGGCCAGAGTTTGTAAACCATCCTTAATTGCCCTAAGGGTAGGTAGGAGTCAATAGCAATGGTGTAGGGGCAGGTTGGGAGTTGGCTGGACACAGATATTGCCAGGTACAGTTTGGTCAGAGAGATGTGTTTTAAGGAGTATCTGAACAAAGGGATGAAGTTAGAGAGATGGAGAGATGTGGGGAGTGATCTGCAGAGATTGGGAATTTCGCAGCTAAGGCATGAGCTGTCAATCACAGAATGATTAAAATGGAGGGATGTACAAAAAGACGAGAAAGGAGAGCGGTCTGGGGAGGGCAGTGGTGTGGTAGGGACTACAGAGATAGAGAGAGGCAAAGACCATGTGGGGTGGTGCTTGTTTGAAGATGATGAGAAGTTTTACATTTGAGATGTTGTTTCACTGGGAAGCAATGCAGGCCAGCGAGTACAGAGCTGATATTGAACAGAATTTGGCGTGAGTTAGGACGTGAGCAACAGAGCTAAGGTTTACTAATGGTGACCTGCCTGGAGGGATATAACCCAGTGAAAAATCTGGGCAGAATACATCGTGACCAACAGCGAGGGCAGAGGCAGGTCTCAGTTAACCCTGTATCTGAAAGAAGACACCCCTGAGCCTGCAGCACTTCCCTTGCTAGTGCGTTTTTGTGCTAGGTTTAGGTTATTTGGCCAGCTCTGCCTAATCCAATTCAACGAAGACATCTCCCTCATTTTCAGCTGGATAAGAACAGCAGCAGATACCCCACCCGCTATTGCCACCCTCCGTCCTCCATCATGCCTAAAGTGGGATCTGCTAACATTGTGTAGAAGTGGGATCACACCCTGTGGTGGGAGCTTTGAAGGGAGCCCCCAGAGGAGGTGTGTTCTCCGATTTTTGCATAAATTAAATGTCCTATTTTTAAATGAGTAGAACTGGAAAGTTGGCTGAGAAATCCTGAGTACATAGCTTGATTTGTTGAAGATTTCTGACACATTTTTGCGACCAAACATTTGCTCGCTAGGCCTGATTAGAGTCCCCTGGAGGTGCAGGTCTTAATGAGGTGCTTGTTCCATTTTCCCACATAACGCAGCTGTCTGTCAGGATGTTGAAACAAAAATCTTTTATAAGCAAAGGTTCTATTTTCTTTCTTTGGCCTAATTAACTCAGTTCAGTCAGCACTGTGCTGGCAGCTTCTCTTTCCTCCATTACATTTTCCATTTCAGGCCGGTATTGGTTGACTTTGGGTGTAATTTCTACCACATTTGGGGCCTGTTATTTTTCTGAGTCATTAATCACTTGGTACTTCTGTTTCCTTCATTCGTGGGATGTGGGGCATCACAGGCTGTGCCAGCATTTATTGCCCAGCCCTAAATGCCCCAAGGGCAGTTAATAGTCATCCATGTTGTTGTGAGTCTGGAGTCACACATGGACCAGACCAGTTAAGGTCCCTTCACTGAACAACAACAAAGGTGGTATGGGTGGCATAGTGGCTCACTGGGTAGCACTGCTGCCTCACAGCGCCAGGGACCCAGGTTCAATTCCAGCCTTGTACTGTGTGGAATTTGTACATTCTCCTCATGTCTGTGTGGGTTTCCTCCGGATGCTTTGGTTTCCAAAGATGTATGGGTTAGCTATGGGAAAGGCAGGCGTTACAGGGATAGGGTAAAGGGGTGGGATATTCTTCAATGGGCCGAATGGCTTCCTTCCACACTTCAGGCATTCTAACAGTGAACCTGTTTTCCAAGCCCCTTCATTTCTGAAGAAGAATCATAGCAGACTGTTTCTCTCTCCACATATGCTGAAAAACCTGCTGAGTTTCTCCAGTATGCTCTGCGTTTGTTTCAGATCTGCAGCATTTTGCTTTTTTAACATGAGTGAACCATAAAGTCATAGACACACAGAGCATGGAAACAAACCCTTTGCTCCAACGCATCCATGTTGACTGACCAGCTATTCCAAACTGAACTAGTCTCATTTACCTGCATTTGGCCCATATCCCTCTCAATGTTTCCTAACCATGTACCTGTCCAAATGTCTACTAAATGTACCCACCTCTACAACCTCCTCATTCCATACACGCACCACCCTCTGCGTGAAAAAATTGCCCTTCCGGTCCCTTTTAAATCTTCTTCCTCTCACCTTAAACCCAATACCCTCTAGTTTTGGACTCCACCACCCTAGGAAAGGGAGCTTTGCTATTCACCCTATCCATGCCCCTCGTGAATTTATAAACCTCTACAAAATCACCCCTCAGCCTTTCCATTGCAGATTTTTATTGAAATCTAATTTCCACCATCCGTCATGGGGATTTGATTCCATGTTTCCAGAATGTTAACGTAGACAACAGTGAGGACTGCAGATGCTGGAGATCAGAGTCTAGATTAGAGTGGTGCTGGAAAAGCACAGCAGGTCAAGCAGCATCCGAGGAGCAGTGCAAAAGCCCTTCATCAGGAATGAATGTTAGCATAGGCTCCTGGAATCCTAGTCCAGAGATATTGCCATGACTTTACCACTTCCCTCCAAGTCCCTCTCCAGACTTGGCTGACCCTCACAGAAGCCCCGCTGTGAGATTGCTGCACTGTCAGAGGCGCTACCTTTCGGAGGACTCACTAAACCAGAGTCCGAGCTTGTCATCTCGGGTGAACATCAAAGGTTTTGTTAGAGAGAAGAAGGTTAAGAGGTGACTTAATAGAGACATACAAGGTGATCAGAGGATTAGTTAAGGTGGACAGTGAGAGCCTTTTTCCTCGGATGGTGATGGCTAGCACGAGGGGATGTAGCTTTAAATTGAGGAGTGATAGATATTGGACAGATGTTAGAGGTAGTTTCTTTACTCATAGAGTTAGTGACTTTTGAGAAGATTTCCTCAGGGAGTAATAGGGGCGTGGAATGTCCTGCCTGCAACTGTAGTAGATTCGCCAATTTTAAGGGCATTTTAATGGTTATTGAATAAGTATATGGATCATAATGGAATAGAGTAGGTTAGACTGGCCTCTGATTGGTTTCACAGGTCAGCACAACATCAAGGGCTGAAGGGCCTGTACTGCGCTGTAATGTTCAATTTTCTATGTTCTATGTCCCTAATGCTGCCACTTAAAGGAAAGCAGGGGGAGCTTTGACCCATGCAGTGGGTCAGTATGGGAGCAAGGGAGACCTGAGAAGCTGATATCACTCTCCTTATAGCAGAGAAAGTTAGGAAAAGAGTTGGAAGAGGATCAATCATATCATAAAGTGTTTTGATTGAGTAATTATGTTCTTAAGGGCAGGTGAGTTGGTAACCAGGGACACTAATTGGAAAGAATGAAGGAGATAAATAGAAATTAGTTTCTTAATGCAGTGCGTACTCTGACCTGACCCCCTACCCCCACCTGTAAGGACAGTGGAAACAGATTCAACAATTAGATTTGGAAGAAAATTACCTAAATGCTTGAAGGAAATTGGTAAGAGGGTTAGGGAGACTAAGCAGGAAACATAAACTAGAATTAATTGGATTGTTCTATCACTTGAAAGAGTTCAGAAGAAATTTAAAAGGATATTGCCAGTATTTGAGGGTGTGAGCAACAGGGAGATGCTGAATAGGCTGGGGCTGCTTTCCCTGGAGTGTCGGAGGCTGAGGGGTGACTTTATAGAGGTTTATAAAATCATGAGGAGCATGGATAAATAGACAAAGTCTTTTCCCTGGAGTGGGAGAGTCCAGAACTAGAGGGCATAGTTTTAAGGTGAGAGGGGAAAGATATAAAAGGGACCTGAGGGGCAACTTTCTCACACAGAGAGTGGTGCGTGTATGGAATAAGGAAGTGGTGGAGGCTGATAGAATTAAGCATTTAAAGGCACCTGGATGGGTATATGAATAGGAAGAGTTTACAGGGATATGGGCCAAATGCTGGCAAATGGGGCCAGATTAATTTAGAATATTTGGTTGGCATGACAAGTTGGACCAAAGGGTTTATGTCCATGCTGCACATCTCTATAATGAGAAAGTGAGGACTGCAGATGCTGGGGATCAGAGTGGAGAGTGTGATGCTGGAAAAGCACAGCAGGTTACACAGCATCCGAAGAACAGGAGAATCAACATTTTGGGCATAAGCCCTTCATCAGGACTCTGTACATCTTTATGACTCCAATGTGACAGTCACTATGCGTCCAAAATTTTCCTACTTTATGCCACTCTGTGACATTTAATGACATCAAGGGATATGGGGATAATGTGGGAATCTGACATTATGGCAATAGATCAAGAACGGTGGGGCAGGCGAGAGGGGCTAAATGGCCTATTCCAGCTCCTTTGCTCCATGTTCACTGCACTCCTGTATTAGAGAGAAATGTGGATTGCATATCAGTGACACACACACAAGTACACTAGAAGAATCATGGCAGCAATGCCTCCACACTCTCGTTTGGATTCAACAGAAGGATCGATCAAGTAAATACTGGTGATCCTCTTGTAGCCAGCTCCGGCAAAATTCCTTAAAAATCAACTTTGATGGACTGCATATCAAGTCTGGATAGCAAAAGTGAGAGGGACTGAAAGGCCTGATCCTGTGAATAACACCTCAACCGTGTCAATTAGGATTGTCAGATTGGTGGAGGTGACCATGAGGAAGAGCTCAGGGGATGTATTCAAGATCGTTCCCTAGAAAGAAAATGATGTGGATACAACCAGGGATCAGGCTATCTCACATCGATTGATCTGTAATGAGGCAGGTTTAATAAATGATCTCCGAGTAAGAGATCTCTGAGGAAACAGTGACCATAACTTGGTACAATTTAGCATTCAGTTTGAGAGAGAGAAACATGGTTTGGGAACAGCCGTGCTAAACTAACTAAAGGCAATTACAAAAGAATGAGGGTAGAGCTGGCTGGAGTGGACCAGGAAAGGGGTTTAGCTGACTCGATGGACTGAATGGCCTACTTCCTCTCAAGTTCTTATGGTCTCACTCTGTGAAGATTTATTCATTTTTGGAACACGACTCTGCAAGTGGCAGTTAAAGTCAATTACAACAAATTACCATCCAAAATATTAAAGGGGAAAGGAAAGCTCTGACGATCGGATATGACCAAGAGCAGCTGTAAAGCTAGAAACAGCTCCAATGAACAGAATGCCCTCTTTCTAAGTTTGAAATGACAAAAGTTAAAGAAGTCCAATTCCTGAGCAGCATCTCACTATCTTAAATGCTCTTTGTAACAAAGATGCAGAGGAGCCAGTATTGGACTGGGGCGGTCAAAGTTAAAAATCACGCAATGCCAGGTTACAGTCCAACAGGTTTATTTAGAAGCACTAGCCTTCGGAGCACTGCTCCTTCATCAGGTAGCTAGTGGGGCGGAATCATACATCACAGAATTTAAAGCAAATTTGCTACAAATTCTCTGTCTTATAATCCTGCTCAACAGCTACCTGATAAAGGAGCGTCGCTCCAAAAGCTAGTGCTTCCAAATAAACCTGTTGGACTATAACCTTGTAACTTTGCAATGAAGGCGGTGGAGAGATTCGCTAATTAGTTGGAAATCATGTGACTCTTTTTTTAGGAGGCTGCAGTGGGATTCAGGCTAACATCCATTTCTGTCAGAAACATTAGGAAGGAGACAAGCATCTGTGCAGAGTCTGGATAAAATCAGAAAATCCAGGCAGTTGAGATGTAGCATCCTTTTCCTGGTAACTGTTAGATTTGCAATTGTAATCCATCTGGCAGAGCACTGCCTGGTCAGAATGAACCAGGAGCATGCAATTACCCTCAGTACAGATTATAATTGGCATCAAATTGCGACTGCACCATCCTGTGGGCTCGTCTTTATCGTCTGCAATGAGGGCAAATGTTGATAATTTCTGCAATTTGTAACTTGGGCCATAAAACCCTGTTATTCATAATTAAATACATCATTTGCACTTCATCAGCACACCTTTTGATTTGATTTATTATTGTCACATTTTCCTAAGTATAATGAAAAGTTGTTTTGTGTGCAGTACATGCAGATCATATCATTAAAAGACCCCACGATGACTGAACATAGTGAGGAATACAATGTTACGAGAAAGTGCACAAAAAGCAAGATCAACATTGGATTTGAAATTTGAGAGGTCCATTTAAAAGTTCAATAACAGCGGGGAAGAAGCTGTTCTTGAACCTTTTTGTATGTGTGTTTAAGCTTTTATATATTGTATGTATACATTTTATAACCATGGCAGTTCTGCACCCACATGGGATGTTGTGGCACATTGGATATTATCCCTAGCTTTGGGCCAGGGCTGCTTGGTTCAAGTCCCACCTCAGCATTTGATGGCCATAGGGACATGACCTAACAGGTCACTTATCCTTGTGTGGATCCTTCTGATGAGCCAAAGGTAAATCATTCGGTTTTATGTGATAGCTACACTGTAATCACCCCTGTCAAAAGATGCCACGTGCAAAGTCCTGCCCTCAGCACACCCTCATCCTGAGGACCTACTACCCACTTCACATCCAGTGAGACACTTTTGAAATGTAGTCCCTGTTGCAGGAAACACAACAGCCAATTTGTACACCCCAAGTTCCCACAAAGAGCAATGTGTTAAGCAACCTGTTCTTGCAGTGGGCGGCACGGTGGCACAGTGGTTAGCACTGCTGCCTCACAGCGCCTGAGACCCGGGTTCAATTCCCGCCTCAGGCGACTGACTGTGTGGAGTTTGCACGTTCTCCCCGTGTCTGCGTGGGTTTCCTCCGGGTGCTCCGGTTTCCTCCCACAGTCCAAAGATGTGCAGGTCAGGTGAATTGGCCATGCTAAATTGCCTGTAGTGTTAGGTAAGGGGTAAATGTAGGGGTATGGGTGGGTTGGTGTGGACTTGTTGGGCCGAAGGGCCTGTTTCCACACTGTAATGTAATCTAATCTAATCTAAACTATTGCCCCTGGGGAACTGAGAGAGAGCCCTTCAGTGTTTTTGAAATTCATCTGAGCTGGCAGACAGTGCTGTGGGTGTGTGAGTATGTAGGAGTGTGTGTGTAAGAGAGAGAGAGAGAGAGTGTATCATGCAGTGGGGTCACCTGTAGTGTGACAGGAACCCAAGGTCCCGGTTGGCAGGCCATTCCCATGGGTACCGAACTTAGCTTCTGCTCGGCCACTCTGCATTGTTGCCTGTCCTGAAGCCCGCCTTGGAGGATGGTCACCCGAAGGATCGAGGCTGAATATCCCGGACCGCCGAAGTGTTCCATGTCTGGGAGGGAACACTCCTGCCTAGTGATTGTTGTGTGGTGTCCATTCATCCGCTGTTGTAGCCTCTGCTCGGTTTCCCCAATGTACCATGCCTCAGTGCATCCTTGCCTGCAACGTATGAGATGGACAACATTGGCCGAGTCACATGAGTAATTGCCATGAAAGCACCAAAACAGACCCTTTGGTCCGACCCGTCCATGCCTTCTTTTTATATGGAGTGTATCGATTTTTTTACAGCCCTGCATGAATCCCACTCTTGCTCCAACTTTCATCCACTGATGAGTTGCAGGGTGTAACTCACTTCAATTCTAAAGGTCCAACTCTAATTTTTAGCCTGGGTCCCCTCTGTTCAGGAATGAAGCCAAAACTCTATGGATGCTGGAGATCTGAAACATAAAACAGCAAGCACTGGAGAAACTCAGCAGGTCTGGCAGGGAGGAATAGAGTGGATGTTCCGAGCTAATGGCACTTGTTCAGTTGCCAAGGTGACGGGAAGTCTCACTCAGTCGCACGTGATTGGCAGTGCTCCTTCAAGAACTCACTGAATATCTGTCAATCATTCATAAATTAAGTGAGAGCACCCAAGTGTAATGTCCCTTGAACCATTGACCCCTAGTTCCTGGGCGTGGGTACCTGGGGTCCTTTGAGTTATGGTCACACTCGGAAAGTGGTGAGGTCAAGGACTCTACTTTAAAGAACTCTGGTCAGTGCTTTCAGGGCCAGTACAGATGGAGTGCTGCACTGTCACATACAAGACCCTGCCGCACTCTCAGAATCACCTAGGTATTGCAAGAGTTTCAAAGGAGCAGAAGGCTTGGGCTGGGGGAATGCCCTCTCCTGGGGCTAATACTTCACACTCAACCTATTTAATTTCAAAGAAAATCTGATTAAGTAGCTATTATCTCAATAGGTTGCTCGTCATTCATGTTTTTCTCTTGGTGGCAATTTCCAATTGAGGCACACGACCGCCCAATTCTCCTGCCCCATATCTAGAAGTGTGTTGCGTCTTGGGGTAGTTCCTGGATTTTAACCAGGAACAGCTTTCCTGCCTGAATTCAGCTCCCTTCAGCTCACTGATCTATTTAATTCTGTAAAGATGGGGAATTCAAGCAGGGAGATCTTACTGGGTTACCCTGCCTGGTAACCACACTGCACACTTTATGTATCAAATGGGGCCTCATTTTTAAAAACCCCAACAAAAATCTCCTTTGTCTTTTGAAAGCCCAGTACAAGTAACTCTTTTTCCCCTGTGTGAATATTTCCAGACGAAGGGCTGCAAATGAAAACCAAATGAGAATTTCTACCGGGACTATTGAATTTCACAGTAAATGGGGTTTACCCTTGGAAGGAACTGTCTGTATGAAATGAATAACTTGCTCTGTGCATCCTGTATTTTTGCAAACTCTCCATTCGGCCTGGGGATCCCCTGCCACTTTGACAGATAAATGCAGCCAGGGAATTGAGTAAACGTCAGCTCCAGGACTATTTTGGAGCAGTTTTGTTTCAGGAAATTCCTTCAAGTGTTTTGTTCCAAAGTGTGTGTCCATCTGTTTGAGTGCGTCTGTCTGTGCGTGTATGTGTGTGTGAGCATGTGTCAGTTTGCGTGCTGTTGTATCATGCATGTTTGTGTGTGCGCGTTTGTATGTGTGTGTGTGTGAGCATGCATCTTTTTGTGGACACGTGTGTGTCTATGAGTGTATGTATGTGCATATCACTGTGAATATGTGTGAGTGGACGTGCATCTACGTGTCTGTACATGCATTTCTGTGTGCCTATGTCTGTGTATTTGCCAGTCTGACTGTCTCTGAATATGTCCTTCAGCATGTACCTGCGTGTGGGTGTGTGAATGTGTGTGGGAATGTGTGTGTGCTGAATGTTTGTCTGTGTGTGTCTGTACATCAACATCTGTATATATTTGTGCCTATATGTGTGATTGTATGAGTAGCTGGTGTGTGTGTGTGATTGTCAGTGAGTGTGTGTGAGTGTGTGTGTGTATGTGAGAGTGTGATTGTCAGTGAGTGTGTGTGTGATTGTCAGTGAGTGTGTGATTGTCAGTGAGTGTGTGATTGTCAGTGTGAGTGTGTGAGTGTGTGTGTGTGTGATTGTCAGTGTGTGTGTGATTGTCAGTGAGTGTGTGATTGTCAGTGAGTGTGAGTGTGTGTGTGTGTGATTGTCAGTGTGTGTGTGATTGTCAGTGAGTGTGAGTGTGTGAGTGTGTGTGTGTGTGATTGTCAGTGTGTGTGTGATTGTCAGTGAGTGTGTGTGTGTGTGTGTGTGATTGTCAGTGTGTGTGTGATTGTCAGTGAGT
Source organism: Chiloscyllium plagiosum (assembly GCF_037043375.1). Lineage (NCBI taxonomy): Eukaryota > Metazoa > Chordata > Chondrichthyes > Orectolobiformes > Hemiscylliidae > Chiloscyllium > Chiloscyllium plagiosum. The sequence continues at coordinate 11,076,984 of NW_028270154.1, forward strand.
GTGTGATTGTCAGTGAGTGTGAGTGTGTGAGTGTGTGTGTGTGTGATTGTCAGTGTGTGTGTGATTGTCAGTGAGTGTGTGATTGTCAGTGAGTGTGAGTGTGTGAGTGTGTGTGTGTGATTGTCAGTGTGTGTGTGATTGTCAGTGAGTGTGTGTGTGTGTGTGTGATTGTCAGTGTGTGTGAGTGTGTGTGTGTGTGATTGTCAGTGTGTGTGAGTGTGTGAGTGTGTGTGTGTGTGAGAGTGTGTGTGTGATTGTCAGTGAGTGTGTGTGTGATTGTCAGTGAGTGTATGTGTGTGATTGTCAGTGAGTGTGTGTGTGTGTCTACATTTGTGTGTGATTGTCAGTGAGTGTGTGTGTGTCTACATTTGTGTGTGATTGTCAGTGAGTGTGTGTGATTGTCAGTGAGTGTGTGTGTGTGTCTACATTTGTGTGTGATTGTCAGTGAGTGTGTGTGAGTGTGTGTGATTGTCAGTGAGTGTGTGTGTGTGTCTACATTTGTGTGTGATTGTCAGTGAGTGTGTGTGATTGTCAGTGAGTGTGTGTGTGTGTCTACATTTGTGTGTGATTGTCAGTGAGTGTGTGTGTGTGTGTGATTGTCAGTGAGTGTGTGTGTGTGTCTACATTTGTGTGTGATTGTCAGTGAGTGTGTGTGTGTGTCTACATTTGTGTGTGATTGTCAGTGAGTGTGTGTGTGTGTCTACATTTGTGTGTGATTGTCAGTGAGTGTGTGTAACATTGGTCAGTTGGTTTGGTATTAAACATTCTCTTGCTGATACTTTGCTGCATCCTGTGTTTGACTTTGCGGCCTCTCTCTCTCTCTCTCTCTGTGTGTGTTCTGTCTGAAATGAGGAGTGAGGCAGTGAGGATGAGGGGAAACAGGTGCAGAGTCTTTCACTGCTGCAGATTCAAACTTACACAACTTGTCCCTTGTCACATTTAATATAGAAGACCGGAAAAAGCTGATCGGAATCACTGGGACTGAGGCCAAATCAATTTGCAGCAACATCTGCATCACCGACTCGGGTAATCCTCAGATGGATTATGTCAGTAGACCTACCCAGGCATCTACTGCACAGGATCAAGACACCACTCCCTCACTCACCTCCCCCTTCCCTCCTGTTCTCTTTCAAACCTATTCTTCGATCCATGTGCCACTTCCTTCCCCCCCGCCCTCTTGCCCCTCACACCTCTCGGTCATACCTCGGCCATCTCAACCATCCCCTCTTTGCTGTCCCTCCACACCTTCCCCTTCACTCCTCCCAGCCCCTCAATCCTGCTGCTCCCTTCCTGATCTCATACACCTTGTTCCTTTGTCCTTCCACCCTCTTCCTGGTCCTTCCTGACTTAACTATTTATGCTTTCCACTTCCTTTCCCTCCCTTCCCTTTACGCTCTTTCCTTCTTGCCCTCTCCTTCACAATTCCCTCCTTTTTCCCATCTTTGCTCCCTCTCTCACACCTTCCTCTTGCTCTGTAAAGATGTGAAAAGGTTCATTGCATGGATTGAGGCAGTCAGGACCTCCCACTGGAGTGACGTTACAGAGACTGGATCAGAGTAAAGGAGAAGATTTGGGAGACAGACCAGTGGCATTGTGCGCTCCTCATAGTCTCTGGGATAGTGGCGATCCTTTTTGTACAAGCTGGAAATTGTGGGTGAAGGGCTTCCGGATGAAGGGCTTATGCCCGAAATGTTGACTCTCCTGATCCTCGGATGCTGCCTGACCTACTGTGCTTTTCCAGCACTACTCTCTCGACTCTGATCTCCAGCATCTGCAGTCCTCACTTTCCATGAACTGGAAATAGTTGCTTTCATGAAATAAGTCTCATATTGTTCACTCAAAAAGACTCTTCCACTTAGATCCAGAAGATGGATATTTTAATCTACATGAAGACACTTTGGATTGGAAGGAAGCCAACACTTCTGAGATGGTTTTATGGATGGTCATTCATACTGATGGGTGGGGGAACTCACTATATCCCACACGCAGTCCCCTCACAATTTCTTCTCCCTAAAACATCGCACCATCCCTGGTCCTTTTTCACCTCCCATCCTCTCCGCTAGCTTTTCTCTCCTCACCTTACTCTCTATCTTCTCTCTGTCCTTCTTATTTTCAAATCAACACTTTCAGAGGAAAGGAAGTCTTTCTTTTCTATTCCAGCTTTTGTAGCCTTGCAACAGCCTAAAGTGCTTCCTATCCCATTGTTTATGCTATCCCAGTCACCGCTGTAATAGAGGGAGTGGCCTTGTGCACAGGAAGCTCCCACAAGCAGCAATGCAATAAAGCCAGTGTTATGGAGTAGACCAAACCCCCTCAAAATATTTTAAGAAGGTAGCCTAGACCCTAACATTTTCTTATATTAAAGGTAGATGTGAAGTGCCGTGTAACAGAAGTGATGCGACTAGTCAAAGCTACTCAACGTTAAGCCAAACACAATTTATTTAAACACTGTAGTTAAAATGCAAACCAAAGAAAGAGGAATTTAGAATAATTTACCTCTATTGCAAAACTTCACAGAATAATGTTGAGTCTTATGGCCTTACTTCCACTCCTATGTCTCATGGATACGCTACCCATTGCTAATTTACTGCTCCAATATAGCAACATCCCATAAACACACCCCTTGGCAAAACGGCAAATTCAGATATAGATTCTCACATACAGTTCTCCAATGCAGGAGGAGAAAATTCAGAGAGAGTAGCAGCCAGGACACTCTGAAGCTTCCAACTCTTTTGAGACCCCAATATCTTCCGAGGCTAGCTAGAAATCCTGATCTGTGGGAGCTGGCCACACCCATTCAGGCTGTTAAACAAAATCCCTAGGTCTCACCAGTTGTTTCTGCAAGTGGTCTGGTAGGCAGCTCAGCACTTCTGCCTTATAACTTCTCTTCGAAAAACCCAGAAATAACCTTTTAAAGTGACAGCATCATCACTCCAATTCATTCATTTTAATGAATGAGTGACCATGAGATCTTCAATGCCCAGCTGAGGGAACAGATGGAGTCCCAGTTCAACGTCCAGTCTGCAGGACTCTATGGCCAACAGTACAGCTCTTGCTCAGACCCACGCAAAGGTTAGCCTGCAATGATGCAGCTTAAGTTTCTGGAGTAGGATTTGAACCTTCAAATTTTAATCCCAAGGATGAGAGTTCTACTCCCTGAGGCAGTCAACAACTAAATTAAGGGGCTCAAATAAAACCAAATACTGCTATAAATTTGAAACAAACAGAGAGAATGCTGGGGAAACTCAGCAGGTCTGGTAGCGTCTGTGCAGAGAGAAACATGGTTAGCATTTGTTCCTGGGGAATGACATTCCTTCAGAACTGAAAGTGTCATACCAGACTCGAAATGCTAACTCTGTTTGCTCTTCGCAGACTCTGCCAGACGTGCTGAGTTTCCCCAGCATTCTCTGTTTCCATGACTGAATTAGAGATTGGGTTTTGCATTTCTTGTCTCCATTCCCTCTCCTCCCACTTCAGCAATTCTGTTGTTTAGACAAAAGGGCATGTATCTGATGTCAACACAATGGAGTCCATTTAGTTTGGAGTGACGCCAGTGAGGTGGTGTTACAGATGATCACTCATGTTGACAGATGTGGGAACACCCTTGTTCCTGCTCCCATAGTCATCCCTTAACTACAGAGTTCACAGGAGATCTATTGGTGAATGTGACTGGCATTTTTAACAAGGAGCCTCTCAGAAACTATAATCAATTCCAAGTGAAGTAACAGTTGCTATGAAGGAAGAGGGCGGAGGTTCAAAGATTTTGCGTCGATGATCTTCCTTTGACTGACATCATGAGATGAGAGAGTAGCCTCTTTAGCATGTTGTTATTTATGGAATGTCACTGTGAGTAAAATGATTGCCTTGTTAGTTTCCCCATCTTTGTTCGTTCACCGGGACATGGGTTATTGGCAAGGCTACCATTTGTCGTCCATCCCTAACTGCCTGTTGACCTGCCAAGGCCAATTCTGAGGGCAGTTAAAAGTCAACAATATTGCTGTAGGTCTGGAGTCACATGGAGGCTTGACCAAGTAAGGACGGCAGATTTCCCTTCCTAAGGACTTGAACCAGATGGGGATTAATTGCAATTGATCAGAGCTGTCAGAATAATGAATCCAACTTTCAATTCCAGATTGATGAGTTGGGTTTAAACTCCACCGGCTACATTTATGAGATTTGAACCAATTGCTTACAACATTATGTTGGGCTGCTGGATTGTTTGGTAAATGACATTATCACTGCACCACTCCCTAAAATGTTTCCTGTATGACAATGTTGAGAGCGCCTATTTTAACATTGTAAAGTTGGTAATGCAGAATGGAATGATCAGGTTGAGATCCTCTACTGCAATAAGTTTCAGTTCTCACTGTGCTTGGAGTTTGATCACATAGGATTCAGGGAGAGCTTGCCAATTGGACACAAAGTTGACTTGATGGTAAGAGACTGAGGGTGCTGATAGAGGGTTGTTTCTCGGGCTGGAGGCCTGTGACCAGCAGTGTTCCGCAGGAATCAATGCTGGGTCCACTGGTGTTTGTCACTTATGTAAATGACTTGGAAGAGAATTTAGGAGGTGTGGTTAGCATGTTCGCAGAATTCACCAGAATTGGTGGTATAGCGGACAGTGAAGAAGGTTATCTAAGATTACAATGGGATCTTGATCAATTGGACCAATTGGTCGAGAAGTGACCTGTGTAATCCTCTGTTGTTATCCGTATCACAAATGTTCCTGGGAAATGGAGAATGGGAGCCACCCCACTCAGAGTGGGTTAGGGTTAGAGTTAGGGCTAGGGTTAAGCTTAGGGTTAGGGTTAGGGTTTGTGTTAGGGCTAGGATTAAGGTTGGGGTTAGGGTTAGGGTTAGGGCTAGGGTTAAGGTTGGGGTTAGGGTTAGGGCTAGGGTTAAGGTTGGGGTTAGGGTTAGGGTCAAGGTTGGGTTTAGAGTTAGGGTTGGGGTTAGGCACAGGGTTAGGGTTGGATATAGGGCTAGGGTTGGGGTTAGGATTAGGGCTGTGGTTAGAGTTCGGTAAAACTTCCCATTTTATTGCGACATTTAAACAAGATCAATTTTGGTAAAATGTCCACACAGCTGCAAAGTTCTGATGGTGCACGACCGTCTAGTTGGATGTAGGGTTAGTGTTACGGTTAGGTTTGGGGGTAGGGTTTGTGTCAGGGTTAAGTATAGGTTAGAGTCCAGGTTAGGGTTGGGTTTAGGGGTAAGCGTTTCTTCCCCTGTCTGAGTGATAGAGGTAATGTTAGGGTTAGGGCTGGGTTTAGGGGTAAGTGTTTCTTCCCCTGTCTGGGCGATAGGGTTAACGTTAGGGTTAGGGCTGGTTATAGGGGTAAGTGTTTCTTCCCCTGTCTGGGCGATAGGGTTAACGTTAGGGTTAGGGCTGGGTTTAGGGGTAAGTGTTTCTTCCCTAGTCTGAGCGATAGGGTTAACGTTAGGGTTAGGGTTGGGTTTAGGGGTAAGTGTTTCTTCCCCTGTCTGGGCGATAGGATTAACGTTAGGGTTAGGGCTGGGTTTAGGGGTAAGTGTTTCTTCCCTAGTCTGAGCGATAGGGTTAACGTTAGGGTTGGAGTTGAGTTTAGGATGGCTTTGGGTTTAGTGTTTCTTCTCCAGCCTGAGCACACAGGCAATATTTGTGGGCAATATGTATCCCTTCAAGGGTAATTGCATTAATCAGGCACTTGCACCATTCATGTTAAAGTCATCTGTAATCATAGTACCCTGCATGGGAAACACATGCAGTGAGCAACTATGTGGACAAAAATCAGACTAAGGCAGTCTTGACTATCTCAGTGGTGATGACAACCTGATCATGGTCCTATCTGGAACTGAAATAATGGCAGGACCTTATGTCAAAGGGCCATGACCCTCCATGTCCCACTGTATTGAGGCTGAGGCTGATGTACGATGTGTGGCTGACTGCTCATATTATGAAGGACCTGCTCTGTTTCTGATATTCCCTGCATGCTTCATTTTAACCGTAACTGGTGAATCCAGCCCCAGCCGGGGTTATGTTGCTCTTGATGTGGTGCAATAAACACGCAGTTGAGGAGGAACAAAAGTGCAGGAAAACCCAAGGCCAGCAGATGGTGAACAGCTTCCATATGAACTCACAGCCAGAGGTCTCCTCACAAGGTACAGGAGGGATCAGCATTTCTCATCCTTAATGCCATTTCCTCAGGTTACACATGACGTTGTCCAGCAGCATGTCTACCCCCTTGACTGGTCACTGCTGCCTACCAGGGCAAGCTGCTTGGCTTTGTGGCTGTGCTATAAGGCAGGCGATGACAGAACCACTGTTGGTCTGTACGTTCAGAGGTGGTCAACCTCAGAAAGGCAAGGCAAGGCAGAGATGCAGTGCACATTCAAGAAGGTGTGAAGGAAGCCAGCTTAGAGATTTAGCCAGTTCTGATATCTCTGCTTTCTCTCTCCACAGATGCTGCCAGACCTGTTGAGTTTTCCCAGCCATTCCTGATTTTGTTTCAGATTGGTGTTTTTTTGATTTTCATCTTGCTGTGCTGCATGCTAATTTCAGGAAGGAGATCTCACCCGGTCTGGCCTACACATGACAGCAGACCCACCGCAATGAGGTTGACCCTCAAGGCTGATGAGGAATAAGCTACAAACATTGGCCTTGTCAACGATGCCCACATCCTCTGGAAGAAAACAGTTAAATTAGTGAAACTTTGCAGTGGTGATATGGACTGGTGTCTCTGGAAGATTCAGTTCAGGTTTCTGGTTTACAAATGTCACAATGCTATTGGCTTTCTTTTGCTGCTGCCATCACTCTCGTAGTTCCCACAATCTACGTCCAGATGCCCTGACCATGGGTTTCATAGGGGCCACAGTTCTGTTAGTCTTGAATGGTTGGTCGGCTTTCAATTAACATCCATTTGTCTTGTCACAAGAAGGTTGTACAAACAATCACACGGTGGGCGGCACGGTGGCACAATTGGGTGGCACGGTGGCACGGTGGTTAGCACTGCTGCCTCACAGCACCAGAGACCCGGATTCAATTCCCGCCTCAGGCGACTGACTGTGTGGAGTTTGCACATTCTCCCCGTGTCTGCGTGGGTTTTCTCTGGCTGCTCCAGTTTCCTCCCACAGTCCAAAAATGTGCAGGTCAGGTGAATTGGCCATGCTAAATTATCCGTAGTGTTAGGTGAATGGGTAAATGTAGGGGAATGGGTCTGGGTGGGTTGCACTTCGGCGGGTCCGTGTGGACTTGTTGGGCCGAAGGGCCTGTTTCCACACTGTAAGTAATCTAATCTAATCACAGAATTGTTATGATGCCAAAGGAGGCCATTTGGCCCATCGTGCCTGTGTTGGTTCTATTGCCGAGTGCCAATCTCCTGCCTTTTTCCTATATCTTTGCACACTATTTTGATCCAAATAACCATCCAATTCCCTCTTGAATGCCCCAACTAAACCTGTCTCCACCACATTTTCATATCCTAACTACTCGATGGGTGAAAAAGATATTTCTCACAACATACTTGCACTTTTGTACATCCCTTTAAATCTAGGTCCCTCCCATTTTTGTTCCTTTCATGAGAGGAAACAGCATCGCCCTATCCAACTCTATCCAGCCCACTCATGGTTTTGAACATCTCTATCAGATCTCTTCTGTCCAAGGAGGATTGTCCCAACTCCTTCAGTCCACTGCTCATCACTGACCTTTCTCATCCCTGGAGGCATCCAGTGCATTCATATCCTTCCTCTAATGTGACAAGGTGCGGTCTGCTGTGATCCAGTGAAGCTGCTTTATCCTTCAGTGAATAAAAGCAAAATCCCACAGGTGCTGGAAACCTGAGAGTGCTGGAGAAACACAGCAAGTCTGGGAAGCTCTGTGGGGAGAGAAACAGGGTTAACAATTTGAGTCCACTGTGATTCTTCTTCATCAACTAATAGTAATAGTTGTTATAATAATAATAATTATTATTATGCCCCATATCCCCTTTGATTGACTTAAATATTATTTACAGCAACTAGGGGATAGTGAGGACTGCAGATGCTGGAGGGTAAGAGTCAACAAAGTGTGGTGTTGGAAAAGCACAGCAGGTCAGGCAGCATCTGAGCTCTATTATACTTCAAACCCTTTCAACAGATTGAACACACTGGGGTTGTTACTCTGGGAAAGAGAAAACAGAGTGGGGGGAGGTTCCTGACGAGGTATTTAAGATTACAGAAGGTTTCCGGACGTAGCGAAGACGTTTCCACTTGCAGGTGACTCCAGAACTGAAGCTGGTAAGTATGAGACAGTTACCAGCCCCATTCTTTCTAAGTTGCACATGCGTGTGCAAAACCACTCCAAAATTCCACACACAACGATCACGCCAATCATGGGATTGCCTTCTAGTTTTTGGAGTAGACAAACAGGAGGCTGGAAGAACACAGCAAGCCAAAATGTTGGCATCTCCACCTCCTGATGCTGCCTGGCCTGCTGTGTTCTTCCAGCCTCCTGCTTGTCTACCTTGGATATCAGCATCTGCAGTTATTTTTGTCTCTTCTAGTTTTAGAAGGTGCTGCCATGCATGGTCAGCACCCGGGGATAAAATTAGAGGGATTGTTGGTCACTGGTAAATCCAATCAGGAAACTCAGGGGAATTTCTTTGGACAGAGAATGTGGGACTTACTACCATGGGAAGTCATTGGAGCGAATATCATTGATGCATTCAATGGAAAACTAGATAAACACACGAGAGAGTAGGATGTTTTGATTGGCGGAGATGAAGGAGAGTCCTGTGCAACATAAACACAGCAGGACCCTGTGTTCTGAGTTACCTGATCCTGTGCTGTAATATTGATATTTTGTCATATTTTCTAGCCTTGGCGAAAACCTTGACAGCTTTCTCTTAAATAATCTGGCTGTCTATCGTGTCTCACTGTCTTATCTCTTGTTATTCACAGCCAAGAAAGAGCAAAAATATTTTCCGAAACAATAGGCTATCAGTTTTTCTTCCCAAACGTCGAGATGCATGAGAAAATTACTCATTGTTTACAGTCTTTGGCGAAAACAATCCCTATTTGTATATGAAGTAGCCCTTGTTTCTGCGCTTTTTAAAAACCGGTGTAAATGCATGAATGTGTAGAAGTGCTCAAAACATTTCAAGGTCTGATAGCTTATCTATATTTTGTCAGTGGCAATAATTCTCAGTAAAAGAAAGCCTGCTGTTTCTTTATCACTGTTCACTACTTCAATGCCCTAAAATGTCACAGCCAATGAGCGATTTTGCATTGAAGTCACTGTTGTAATGTAAAAACTTGAGGTGGCTCATTTGTGCTCAGCATGCCTCAAAAAACAGCATTGTGATAAATATTAGATTGTACTCGTTTAGAGAGATGTTGGTTAAGGGAACAATATTTACCAGAATGTTGGGGAGGATTGTTGGGTTCAGACCCTGACTGAAGCTCCCCAATTTGTTACAGCTGCAGACATGTTGCTCTTCACAGTGCCCTCTGGTCTTAGACTCTCCCATGAGTTATTATTAAGCTGGAGAGTTCAGAGAGACCTACCAGGATGTTGCCAGGTATGGGAAGGTTTACATTATAAGGGAAGGCTAGATAGACTGGAACATTTTTCACTGGAGCACAGGAGGTTGAGAGGCGACCTTACAGAAGTTTATAAAATAATGAGGGGTATAGATAGAGTTAATGGTAGGTGTCTTTTCCCAAGGGTGAGGGATTTCAAGACTAGTGGGCAAGGTGAGAAGAGAGAGATTTAAAAAATTCATGAGGGGCAGATATTTTACACGGAGGATCATTCACGTGTGGAGTGAACCCCTGAGGAAATGGTGGATGTGGGTCTAATTACAACTTGTAAAAGTCATGATTTGGAGATGCCGTTGTTGAATTGGGGTCAACAAAGTTAAAAATCATGCAACACCAGGCCCAACAGGTTTATTTGGAAGCACTAGCTTTCGGAGCGCTCTGAAAGTGAGTGCTTCCAAATAAACCTGTTGGATTATAACCTGGTGTTGATGATTTTTAACATTTAAAAGACAAATTTTCAATAAAAATATCTATTAAAAAAAAAGACACTTGGGTAAGTACATGGATAGGAAAGCTTTGGAGAGATATGGGCCAGGAGCAGGCAGGTGGGACCAGTTGAGTTTGGGATTATATTCAGCGTGGACGAACGAAAAGATAATTCACAGAGAAAACAACAAAGATTTCACAGAACGGACTTGCTGGTCACGTTGTGGCTGTGCAATGAAGGGGGGAGGGGGACACAGATCCGGAGATCTCTGCTCTTTGCTTGATGCAGTCAAAATCCAGCTTGGGACAGTTTGGGGGTGGGGGGAGTGTGCAACATTTGTGTTTGAAAGGTGACACAGGTTTCCTTGAAGAGAAATTGTGTGGAAGTGGCAGCGTTTAGCAGGAAAGAGGAAGCCCTCATGGCTTTCTTTGTGATACGACACCAAAAGCCTTTGAAGTGTCTGGTTCAAAGTGAAAATGATATTCCTTCCGGCCGAGGTTGATGCCAGTCTGTCAATGTCTAATTCCTGTTGCTAGCTGCATCGGGTGGTGTGAGCTAGCTCTTAATTCCTTCTAGGATAATCTAAAACAAGGGACTCTATCTACAGGAAAGTCAAACAGGGATAGGCAATAAATGCTGCCTCACCAGCAATACCTCCATCCCGTGAATGAATACATTTTAAATAAAATAAAAAATCTGCTTTGGCAGTCCCTCACGATTGAGGATGACCTTTTTTCATTCTGGTCATCTGTGTTCTGAGGTGACTAAACAAACTGGCACTACATCCACAAACCGTGCTGTGTGAAGTAGGGAGCACTTGTTTGATGGTCTGGGGAAGATGCCTGAACTTTTACACACTCCTTTTGAGGTTTGTACTGGTCTCCATCTGGGCCTGGAGGTGTGTAAGATGCTTGGTACCTTTGCGAGCAGTCTTCTTGAGTCTGACTGGTCTTAGGTTAGAGATTCCAGTCATATGGTGGGGGCATTGCTTTGGTCAGGGAGGCTTTGAGGATGTCCGAGAAGCATTTTCTCTGCTGTGCTGGTGACTTCTTGCTGTGATGAAGCTCAGAGGAGAGGCAGTTTGTTTTGGAAGTCTTGTGTCAGGGACAGGGCAATGTGGTCAGTCCAAAGCTGCTGATTAACTGTGACCAAGGGCTGGATACTGGGAATGATTATAACTGTGGCTGTGATCATAACCGTAATCCATCACCAGGGCCTCAATACTGGGAATGTTGGCTTGTTGGTTGTAGAGCCAAAATGCTGTTAGAGTTTGACCCAATGACAGTGAAGAAATGGCAATATATTTTTAAGTCAGGATGGTCATAGAGTTTTGGAGATGTATACATGGAAACAACCCTTTGGTCCAACCCGTCCATGCTGACCAGATATCCTAATCTAATCCAGTCCCATTTGCCAGCACCCGGCCCATATCCCTCCAAACCCTTCCTATTCATAAACCCATCCAGATGCCTTTGAAATGTTGTAATTGTACCAGCCTCCACCACTTCCTCTGGTAGCTCATTCCATACACGTACCACCCTCTGCGTGAAAAAGTTGCCCAAAGGTCTCTTTTAAATGTTTCCACTCTCACCCTAAATTTATACTCTCTAGTTCTGAACTCTCCGACCCCAGGGAAAAGACCTTGTCTATTTACCCTATCCATGCCCTTCATGATTTTATAAACATCTATAAGGTCACCCCTCAGCCTTCGATGCTCCAGAGAAAACAGCCCCAGCCTATTCAGCCTCTCCCTATAGATGAAATCCACCAATCCTGATAACATCCTAAATCTTTTCGGAACCTTTTCAAGTGTCACAACATTCTTCCGATAGGAGGGAGACCAAAATTGCACACAATATTCCAAATGTAGCTTAACCAATGACCTGTACAGTTGTAACATGACCTCCCAACTACTGTATTCAGTACTCTGACCAATAAAGGAAAGCATACCAAACACCTTCTTCACTATCCTATCTACCTGCGACTCCACTTTCAAGGAGCTATGAACCTGCACTCCAAGGTCTTTCTGTTCAGCAAGACACCTAGGACCTTACCATTAAGTATATAAGTCCAGCTCTGATTTGCTTTTCCAAAATCCATTTATCTAAATTAAACTCCATCTGCCACTCCTCAGCCCACTGGCCCATCTGATCAAAATTCTGTTGTAGTCTGAGGTAACATTTTCTGCTGTCCACTACACATCCAATGTTGGTGTCATCTGCAAACTTACTAACTATGCCTCCCTATATTCACATCCATGCCATTTATATAAATGACGAAAAGCAGTGTGTACCTTGGAGGGGAACTTGGTATTCTCATGTATCTGCTGCCCTTGTCCTTCTGGATGGTAACAGTGTTGGGTTTGGAAGGTGTTTTGAAGGAGCCTTGGTGAGTCTGGTGCAGGTGCGTCTTGCAACTGGTACCCACTGCTGCGGCTGTGGAGAAGGGAGTGAATTTGAGTGTCAGTTGGGGTGCTAATCGAGCGGGCTGCTTTGAACTGTATAATTTGCAATCTCAGGGAGTAGTAGAGGTGAATAATGTAGATACAGTTATGAAGAAGCTGGATTGGTGCCTTAGGGCCAATGGAAAATACTGATGGGTTAGTACAGTTCGATGAATTAGGCTGGGAGGAGGTTAGACTGGTATAAACGCCAGCAGATATCATAGATGGGCTGAATGGCTTGCTTCTGTGCTTGAAGCTATATACTTATTCAGTAAGAGGACATGGATATTACTACATGACAAGCAAATCATTTAACAGTCTTCAGATAGTCATGGTCAGTCTGTTTATTGAAAGATTTCTCATCACAGTGGGGCAGTGGGATTTGGAGTTTCTAATGTGTGTTGCAATGAGTTGATAGAACCGAGTGGTTTGCCGCTCCATTCCAGAGAGTATTGGTGACCACAGTACTGTTGGTCTGGAGACACGTGTTGGCCAGGTCGGGTGAAAATGACAATTTCCTTTCTGAAAAGAACCAGATGAGCTTTTGGCAACAATCCTTTTATTTTGTCTTAGAATTAATTAACTGAATTCAAATTCATCAAATGCCACAATAGGACATAAAATCATCTCTCAGATTTTAAAATAAACATACCGGTATGTGGGGGTCATGGGCAATGGGATCAATTGCCCGTCACCAATGGTCCATAAGCCAGAGGGTCACAATTTCAAGGTTACCAGCAAGAGAGCTAGGAGTGAGATGAGAGAAACTTCTTTATTCAGAGAGTTGTTAGGATTTGGGATGCACTGCCTGGGAGAGTGGGAGAGGTGGATCCACATGAGGTTTCAAAGAGTGCTGGATATTTTTTTGAAAGGGATGAAGTTAGAGGGTTACAGAGATACACGTGGAGAGTGGGACTGGCTGGTTGGCTCTCTTGGGAGCTGGTGAAGACTTGATGGGCTAGATGGACTCCTTCTGTAAAATTCTATGTTTCAACCTGAGTGACTTGCTTGACCATTTCAAGAAGGCAGATCAGAGTTGACCATGTCACTGGGTCTGGAGTCACCAGACCAGGTAAGGGAGGCACATTTCCTTCCCTAAAGGGCATTAGTAAACCAGATGGGCTTTTATAATAATGGACTGTGCCAAAGCAGTTGACGTCAGGGTTAATTTTTACTGGGATTTTCTTTCTGAAATACAGTTAGCTGTAAATAGATATTAAATATTTATCAATTTGTTATCGCTTGAGTGACCTTGACTGTCTTGGACAGAACCTGCTTGTGATATTTATTCAGGTCTGAATCTTTTTACTTTCAAAAACATACTTTATTCATAAATTTTGAAACAGGTTACATTTGATATTACAGACAGTGCAATTTCTTTCAAGCCAGGATACAAAATGCCTCACTTCATAGAATCCTGACAGTGTGGAAACAGGCCATTAAGCCCAAACCAACGCCCCCAAAGAGCATCACACCCTATCCCTGTAATTCCCACGGCCAATCCACTTAACCTGCATGTCTTTGGATTGTGGGAGGAAACTGGAGCACCCAGAGGCACTTACACAGTCACCCGAGGGGGGAATTGAACTTGTGTCCCTGGGAGGCAGCAGTGCTAACCACTGAGCCACAATCTCATCGTCCCTTACTGTTGCAGATTAAATTTCCAATGACATTATGAAATTCCAAATTCCACTGTCTGCCATGTTGGGAATTGAGCCCCTGTTCCCAGAATTACAGCCTGAGATGCACAATTACAGATTCCCAGTGACATTAGTGCAAAAGCATCTAATCAAATACACTCTTTACTACTTTACTAACGTAGTCATTTTATCTTACTTTTTTCTAACAGAGTGTGACAGTTGGAAACTTGGGTCTGACTTGTTCTCTCATTTAGGGAAACATACTCACCCCAGCAGGGAGAGAGGAACCCTTTTTTAAAAGAAAGAAAAGAAGGCAAGAAACTAAACACAAAAAACGCCCCAGATTCTGAATGGAATTAATCTCCTAGCTGGTGGAGATCTCCTGTTAGCTGTTGTCAAAGCTGATTGCAGCCTAGGGAAATGGAAACTCTTTTCCATCCTGTCACAGTGAAAGATTAACACCGCCACTTGGTTTCAAAGCCTGGGAATAAAAACAAAAGGGGCCTGTTATTTTCTAAAACACAAGCAGAATACTCCCTTTCGTGGGAGAACAGTTCCCTCTCATTTCCATTCATTAATCTGGGCCTAGCCACTCCCACCGATGCTCCCAATTAGCTGCACTATTTGTGGGAGGGAATATCACTGCATTGTCATTAAGCTCTTGGTGTTGTTGGAAAGAGTTGTCTGAATGTGGTGGAGTGGCATGGGCCATGTTTTGTGTGCAGAACAATGCAGGAAGCCTTGAAGTAGATGCCGTTGTAGGTTAAATCCATGTCACCGTCCATCGTGGTGTAAGATCCATTGATCAAATTTGATGCCACCATCCCCTTCCCTGGGAGTTACCTACTCGGGCCAATGTGGTAGAGGAAAACTGCCTGAAGGCCTAATGAGAAGAAGCTCTGAAACAAAATGTAACTTATTGCAGTGATGGTAACTAGGTGCAAATTACATAGTCATTGTCACAGAATTACATTGAAGACTGACATGGTAGGGTTCCCTCCTTAGAGACTGAATAAGTCAGAAGTCACACAACACCAGGTTATAGTCCAATAGGTTTCTTCCAAATCACAAGCTTTTGGAGTGCTGCTCCACTGTTAGATGAAGTCACTTCACCTGACGAAGGGGCGATGTTCTGAAAGTTTGTGATCTCAGATAAACTTGTACTAGAACCCGGTGTCGTGTGACTTCTGACTTTGTCCACCTCAGTCCAACACTGGCACCTCCACGTCACAGAGATTAAAATGCAGTGTAACATTTGAACAATACCAAAAATTTCTGAAAAGCTCAGCAGGTCTGGCAGCATCTGTGAAGAGAAATCAGTGACCCGAGATTTGAACAAATGGGCAGCCCAAAGATTATGGAACAGGGATTCTTTCTTCCATTGGTATGAAGGTGTTACAAACGTGAGGGAAAATTACGGACAAATAAATGTGAATAGGAAGGGTTTGGAGGGAAATGGGCCAGGTGCTGGCAGTTGGGACTGATTTGGGTTGGGATATCTGGTCAGCATGGACGAGTCATAGAGTCATAGAGATGTACAGCATGGAAACAGACCCTTCGGTCCAACCTGTCCATGCCGACCAGATATCCTAACCTGATCTAGTCCCACCTGCCAGCACCCGGCTCATATCCCTGCAAACCCTTCCTATTCATATACACATCCAAATGCCTCATAAGTGTTGCAATTGTACCAGCCTCCACCACTTCCTCTGGCAGCTCATTCCATACCTGTACCACTTTTTGTGTGAAAATGTTGCCCCTTAGGTCTCTTTTATATCTTTCCCCTCTCACCCTAAACCTATGCCCTCTAGTTATGGACTCCCCGCCCCTAGGGAAAAGACTTTGCCTATTTACCCTATCCATGCCCCTCATAATTTTGTAAACCTCTATAAGGTCACCCCTCAGCCTCCTATGCTCCAGGGAAAACAGCCCCAGCCTGTTCAGCCTCTCCCTGTAGCTCAGATCCTTCAACTCTGGCAACATCCTTGTAAATCTTTTCTGAACCCTTACAAGTTTCACAACATCTTTCACAACATTCCAACAGTGGCCTAACCAATGTCCTGTACAGCCACAACCTGACCTCCCAACTCCTGTACTCAATACTCTGACCAATAAAAGAAAGCATACCAAACACCTTCTTCACTATCCTAGCTATCTGCGACTCCACTTTCAAGGAGCTATGAACCTCTGCTCCAAGGTCCCTTTGTTCAGCAACACTCCCTAGGACCTTACCATTAAGTGGATAAGTCCTGCTAAGATTTGCTTTCCCAAAATGCAGCACCTCACATTTATCTGAATTAAACCCATCTGCCACTTCTCAGCCCATTGGCTCATCTGGTCCAGATCCTGTTGTAATCTGAGGTAACCCTCTTTGCTGTCCACTACACCTCCAATTTTGGTGTCATCTGCAAACTTACTAACTGTACCTCTTATGCTCACATCCAAATCATTTATGTAATTGACAAAAGGTAGAGGACCCAGCACCGATCCTTGTGGCACTCTACTGGTCACAGGCCTCCAGTCTGAAAAACAACCCTCCACCACCACCCTCTGTCTTCTACCTTTGAGCCATTTCTGTATCCAAATGGCTAGTTCTCCCTGTATTCGGTGAGATCTAACCTTGCCAACCAGTCTCCCATGGGGGAACCTTGTCAAATGCCTACTGAAGTCCATATAGATCACATCTACTGCTCTGCCCTCATCAATCCTCTTAGTTGCTTCTTCAAAAAACTCAATCAAGTTTGTGAGACATGATTTCCCACGCACAAAGCCATGTTGACCATCCCTAATCAGTCCTTGCCTTTCCAAATACATGAACATCCTGTCCCTCAGGATTCCCTCCAACAACTTGCCCATCATCGAGATCAGGCTCACTGGTCTATAGTTCCCTGGCTTGTCCTTACCACCCTTCTTAAACAGTGGCACCACGTTTGCCAACCTCCAGTCTTCCGGCACCTCACCTGTGACGATTGATGATACAAATATCTCAGCAAGAGGCCCAGCAATCACTTCTCTACCTTTCCACAGAGTTCTAGGGTACACTTGATGAGGTCCTGGGGATTTATCCACCTTTACCCATTTCAAGCCATCCAGCACTTCCTCCTCTGTAATCTGGACATTTTGCAAGATGTTACCATCTATTTCCCTCCAGTCTATATCTTCCAAATCCTTTTCCACAGTCAATACTGATGCAAAATACTCATTTAGTATCTCCCCCATTTTCTGTGGCTCCACACAAAGGCCGCCTTGCTGATCCTTGGGGGCCCTATTCTCTCCCTAGTTATCCTTTTGTCCTTAACGCATTTGTAAAAAACCTTTTGGATTCTCCATAATTCTATTTGCCAAAGCTATCTCATGTCCCCTTTTTACCCTCCTGATTTCCCTCTTAAGTATACTCCTACTTCCTTTATACTCTTCGAAGCATTCACTCGATCTATCCTGTCTATACCTTACATATGCTTTGTTCTTTTTCTTAACCAAACCCTCAATTTCTTTAGTCATCCAGCATTCCCTATACCTACCAGCCTTTCCTTTCACCCTGACAGGAATATACTTTCTCTGGATTCTTATCTCATTTCTGAAGGCTTCCGATTTTCCAACCGTTCCTTTACCTGCGAACATCTGCCCCCAATCAGCTTTCGAAAGTTCTTGCCTAATACCGTCAAAATTGGCCTTTCTCCAATTTAGAACTTCAACTTTTAGATCTGGTCTATCCTTTTCCATCACTATTTTAACATGAATAGAATTATGGTCGCTGGCCCCAAAGTGCTCCCCCACTGACACCTCAGTCACCTGCCCTGCCTTATTTCCCAAGAGTAGGTCAAGTTTTGCACTTTCTCTCGTAGGTACATTCATATACTGAATCAGAAAATTGTCTTGTACGCACTTAACAAATTCCTCTCCATCTCAACCTTTAACACTCTGGCAGTTCCAGTCTACGTTTGGAAAGTTAAAATTCCCTACCATAACCACCCTATTATTCTTACAGATAGCTGAGATCGCCCTACAAGTTTGTTTCTCAATTTCCCTCTGACTATTGGGGGGTCTATAATACAATCCCAATAAGGTGATCATCCCTTTCTTATTTCTCAGTTCCATCCAAATAACTTCCCTGGATGTATTTCCAGGAATATCCTCTCTCAGCACAGCTGTAATGCTATCCCTTATCAAAAATGCCACTCCCCCATCTCTCTTGCCTCCCTTTCTATTCTTTCTGAAGCATTTGTATCCTGGAACATTAAGCTGCCAGTCCTGCCCATTCCTGAGCCATGTTTCTGTAATTACTATGATATCCCAGTCCCATGTTCCTAACCATGCCCTGAGTTCATCTGCCTTCCCTGTTGGGCCCCTCGCATTGAAATAAATGCAGTTTAATTTATTAGTCCTACCTTGTCCCTGCCTGCCTGTTTGACTCACTTCCGTTCTCAGCTGTACACGTCTCAGATCGATCTCTTTCCTCACAATCTCCCTGGGTCCCACCCCCCCACCTTACTAGTTTAAATCCTCCCAAGCAGTTCTAGCAAATTTCCCTGCCAGTATATTAGTCCCCTTCCAATTAGGGTGCAATCCTTCCTTCTTGTACAGGTCACTTCTACCCCAAAAGAGATTCCAATGATCCAAAAATGTGAATCCTTCTCCCATTCACCAGCTCCTCAGCCATGCATTAATCTGCTCAATCCTCCTATTTCTGCCCTCACTAGCTTGTAGCACTGGGAGTAATCCAGAGATTACTACCCTTGAGGACCTCCTTTTTAAATTCCTGCCTAACTCTCTGTAATCTCCCTTCAGAATCTCAACCTTTTCCCTTCCTATATCGTTGGTTCCAATGTGGACAATGACCTCCTGCTGGCCCCTCTCCCCCATGAGAACATTCTGCACCCCCTCTGAGACATCCTTGATCCTGGCACCAGGGAAACAACACACCATTCTGCTTTTTCTCTGCTGGCCACAGAAACGTCTGTCTGTACCTCTGACTACAGAATCCCCTAACACAATTGATCTCTTGGAAGCTGACGTACCCCTCGTTGCATTAGAGCCAGAAACTTGGCTGTTCGTGCTACGTTCCCCTGAGAATTCGTCACCCCCTACATTTTCTAAAACAGCATACCTGTTTGAAATGGGTATATCCACAAAAGACTCCTGCTCTAGGTGCCTACCTCTCTTACCCTTCCTGGAGTTAACCCATCTATGTGACTGTATCTGAGACTTCCCCCCCTTCCTATAACTGCCATCCATCACATACTATTGCTGTTGCAAATTCCTCATCGCTTCTAACTGTCTCTCCAACCGATCCACTCGATCTGATAAGATTCGCAGCCAGCAGCATTTATGGCAGATATAATCCGCAATAACCCTTAAACTCTCTTTAAACTCCCACATATGACAAGAAGCACATATCACTGTACTAAAGGCTATTTTTGTTCCTTCTCAATCTACAGATCCAGAAAATAATGCTGTCTAATTCCTCTACAAAACACTGCCTCAGGTTAAATTAATAGTTATGGCTTATATTTTAAGTTTAATCAAGAGACATATCTCCAAAAACATATAATCAAGAAAGAACCCACTCTACTCACTACTGCAGCCTTTCTGTTGGACACACTTAAAACAACAATTAACTTATCTGATTCTGTGCTGTGAACTTCACCCAAACAGGTTCCTCCAAGATTAGTTGTGAATTTCCCTGTTTGTTAATTTTCCCAGACGCACTCTGATGTCCAGAGATACATGAATTCTAAAATAGCAAAGGCAGTAACTTTGCAGGTTCTCTTTGTCTCCTGCACTGTCCTCATCATGTGCTTCCTTTGTCTGTTCTTCTCCCTTTTAAAACTGCTGTTGTTTTGACTTTTTTTCCCCAAAGTTCGAAAACAATGCAACAGCATATAAAACAGTAATTGCTGCTCCTGGAATTCAAGGAAATCACCTCCAGCACCTAAAATACCTAAAAATCGGAGCAGCTGTTACAGCCAGAAATGTTTCCCATCCTCCATCTTGGATTACTCAGAATCGAGTTGGACCGAAGGGTCCGTTTCCACACTGTACATCTCTATGACCCTATGAATCTATGATAAACAAGGAATTATTTATCTGGTTTGAGTCTGTGGGTTATGCAGTGGTGCTCCCCCTATCCACTAATTTTCACCTTTTTACCAGGAAGAGTCCATTTGACATCCTCTCCCTTAATACCTGCTGCTGAAGGTCCCATAACACTGCTGTTCTATCACCCAGTCAATGTGGCAATCATACTGGGCCATGGTGAGACATTACCTCAATGTTAACGTTTTCAGTCCCTAACACCCTTACACAAGGGGGAATGGCCACAGTCTAAGTTCCTCCCTCTTAATATGTTGGAAATGTGGTAAAACCTTTCAGAATATAAGCACCAGAAGCAATTTGCATGAGATGTAAAAGTATGTTGTAAAAATAACCTATAGTGACAAGGGAAATGAGACACATCTATACTGTCTTTAAAGAAAATGCCCTGTATTGCATTTTGTATGCTAAATTGCGCACAGTGTTCATGGATGTGTAGGTTTAGTGCATCAGTGAAGGGAAACATAGAGTACAGGGGAATGGGTCTGGGGGGGTTACTCTTCGGAGGGTCGGTGTGGACTTGTTGGGCTAAATGGCCATTTCCACACTGTAGGGATTCTATGATATATAATATCAAATTTAAACTCACGTGCTTCTACAGCTATGATGGATAAAGTGTGTTTTTGGAAGAAAAAGATTCAGATCTATATAACAATCATGAACAGCTTCTATCCAAGACAGACAAAGGCACTAAACTATTGCAAACCGATGTATATCTAATAATTATTAAAAACTAAATGTCCTTCAGGGAGAAAATCTGCCTTCTTTATCCAGTCCTGTCCGCATGTGACTCCAGACACATACGAATTTACTGCCCTCTGAAATGTCCAGCCAGCCATTTAGTTCACTATTAGGTAGAGACGGGCAACAACAAAGCCAAGGTGGTGATGCCCATGTCCCACGAAAGAGTGAAGAAATAAAGCACCATATACAGAAGCATTGTGAAGCAGGTCTTTCCTGGAACCTTCTTCCTTCATGTCCCAGTCCTAGGTGATCTCTGATATTTCTGAAGATACAGTCTAGACACATAGAGTCATAGAGCACGGAAATAGACTCGTCGGTCCATGCCAACCGTAATCCCAAACTACACTACTCCCACACCTTCCTGTGCTTGGCCCATATCCCTCCAAATCTCTCCTGTTCACGTACTCATCCAAATGGTGTGGGGGCATGCAGAACGAGGAGTCACAATATAAGGATATGGGGTAAGCTGTTTAATAACTGAGTTGAGGAAACCTTTCTTCCGTGAGAGTGAGTTCGCTACCACAGAAAGCAGTCAAGACCAAAACATTTCAAGGAGTTGGATATGGCATTTGAAGCTAAAGAAATCAAAGAAAATAGGGAGAACGTGGGAAGAGGATATTGGGTTGGATGATCAGCCATGATCATAAATGAATGGCAGAGCAGGCTTGAAGGGCCGAATGGCCTCCTCCTGCTTCTATTTTCTCTGTTTCTTTGTTTCTTTAAAGTACAAGACCCAGTTGCTGTGAATTTACCTCCAGCAATTTATCTTCACCTGATGTCACAATGATTATCTTGACCCTTGTAACATAAGGGTCTGGAATGTTGGTAACGTGATTCTGAAAGATTCTACAGAATGTTTATTACAGCTCAATAAAGTATAGATATCTGAAGTGGTACATGAAGTGATCTGGTTACTAAAAGAGCACTCTTCAATCAGAATGCCATGCTTCCAATGACTTGAGTTCAAATCAGAGTCACAGTAGAATTGTTACAGTGCAGAAGCAGGCCATTCAGCCCATCGTGTCTGTACCAACATATTGAATGACCATCATTATCTAAATGCAATCTCTTGCCCTTTTCCCATATCTATGTGCACCATTTGCATCCAAATAACCATCGAATGCCCCTCTTGAACCTGCCTCTACTATATTTCCAGGTACTGCATTCCACACCCTAACTACTCACAGAATGACATTTTCATTTCCTCTCCTTTGCTTTCTTTGAATCTCTTAAATCTGCATCCTCTCATTTTGTTCCTTTTATGAGTGGGAACAGCTTCTCCCTAACCAGCCCACTCATGATTTTGAGAACCTCTTACCAGCCTCCTTCTCTCCAAGACCCAGCCTTTTCAGTGCTGATATTAGAAGGTTCTCATCTCAGAAGCTATTCCTTACGAACTGAAAACTCAGAGACTGAGACTTTCCTATCCTCAGGGTGCAGTGCACATATGTCTTTGAGGTAAACTGACTTGCTAACTGTTAGATCATAGAACCCCGACAGTGTGGAAGCAGACCATTCAGCCCATCAAGTCCATACCTACCCTCTGAAGAGCATCCCACCCAGACCCACACCATTTCAATAACCCCACATTTCCCATGGCTAACCCACCCAGCCTGCACATCCCTGGACACAATGGGGCAATTTAGCATGGTCAATCCACCTAACCTGCACAGCTTTGAACTGTAGGAGGAAACCAGAGCAAACCCGCACGGACATGGGGAGAATGTGCAAATGCCACAGACAGTCGCTCAAGGGTGGAATCAAACCCAGGTCCCTGGCAATGGTGCGAACCACTGACTGCCATGATATTTCATAACACCAGCTTGTGAAATCTGATTATCTGATTGGTAAGTAAACTGACATAGTAGAAAGGGTTCATGAGTAATGAAAGGTTTGGATACAATTGACAAAATAAAGACAACAGCTCAATTTACAGTGTCCCCATCAAGCACTCAGGGCTGGTGCACCAACGTTGCCTGTGGAGTTATGACCAGTGCTGTCCTGACCTATGCGTTTTCTTGACTTTAAGCAGGAAGCACTTAGAAATGATGGGCTAATGTCAGAACTGCTTTGTTTAACCTCAGGACAAGAATATTATTTGTACAATAAAACACTGCACAACATTCACACCCATTTCCTGAAGATGTCAGTCTAAATCATAGAATCCCCACTATGTGGAAACAGGGCATTTGGCCCAACAAGTCCACACCCCGTCCCTCCGAAGAGTAACCCAGCCAGACCCATTCCCCTACCCTATTACTCTACATTTACCCTTGACCAATGCACCTAACCTATGCATCTGTGAACACTACGGGCAATTTAGCACGGCCAATGCACCTAACCTGCACATCTTTGGACTGTGGGAGGAAACCAGAGCACCCGGAGGAAACCCACGCAGACACGGGGAGAATGTGCAAACTCCACACAGATAGTCACCTGAGGCAGGAGCCGAACCCAGTTCCCTGGAGCTGTGAGGCAGCAGTGCTAACCGCTGAGCCACCAGGCTGCCCGCACATTGTGTGACCAGCCTAGAGGAGGCTTGACCTTCAGACAGTTGGGTTGGCTCCGAGATGCAGCGTTTGACAATTCAAATCAGCTCAAAATCGAACAGAGGCCTCAGGTTCCAACCATAGAAGTTCAGAACGGGTATGAAATAACTCCAAGGAGGTTGGTATCCCATCACCAAGTCACCCTTTATTTACATGTGCAGAGTACATGGACTCTGACCAGCCAACTCAGAGCCAATCCCTAGGGAGAGAGAATCCCTGACACTCCTGTTTATTTGTTTTAATTTTCCCCCACACTACCGCCTAACAGTAGTAGTGCTTATTTTTCCCCCGCACCCGTGTCATGTCTGTGCAGGTGTCGGACACAGTGAAGAACAACGAGTGTGTAAATCGTTATTTATATTCCACCACTTGGCCAGTGACAAGCAGTGCCCTTCACATCAAAAGGCAATGCTGTGTGATCAAAACAGTGAAGGGGAGGTCAGGGATTAAATCAGAGTTGGAGGGGGAAATAATCCACTACACTCCCTGTAGTGCCCACCACTCCCAGGTTAACAGCCCCAATTAGGGATGTCCCTGATCTCTGCCTGATTCTAATCACTAATCTAATCACTCCTTCCCCTCTTTGAAGGAACTGTGCAAGCTGAACCCAGCTCAAGTAGCCGTGGCACAGTGGCTATTGTATTAACTGCCAAAACAAAATTTTTTTACCGGTTAAATATTCAGATTGTTTTTGTGCAATGGCATTACCATGTGTAAGTATCTCCAAATCAACTTGGCCTGAAACACAAAGTAGAAATGCTCAGATGCATCTTACACTTTTTCAGCAGGTGCACTTAGCTTGGAATTTCTTGGAGGATTTTTCACCATGAAGCCGGGAACGTTTTCTCACCGTGTCTTACCGAAGACATCTCATTGACTGCATCCCCCACTCTTATAAAGGTCAAGTCGCCAAAGTCTTACCAGACCATCGGGCTGCTTCTCATTAGAGAGAGACAGGTGGTGGTGGTTTGACGTGAGGGTCACGATGCCTCAGGCAAGAGGGAAGGTTGAGAAGGAGAGTCCTTCATGGTAACCTCAGCCAGTATGGGTATTGAACCCATGTCAATGGCATTGCAATCCAACCGTTGCATCCCCACCTGTGCAATTCTTATTTGATTCATTGACGGGATGACGGTGTCACTGGCTAGTACAACATTTATTGCCCATTCTAATCACTCAGAGGGCAATTAAGAGTCAACCGCATTGCTGTAGTTCTGAAGTCAATATAGGCCAGACCAGGTAAGGATTCCTTCCCTAAAGGACATTGGTTAACTAGATGAGTTTTTCTGATAATAGACAATGGATTCATGGTCATCATTAGATGCTTCATTCCAGATTTTTATTGAATTTAAATTCCACCATCTGCCATGGAACACAGGTCCCCAGAATCTTAGCTCGATCTCTGGATTCATTGTCTAGAGATGTTGCAACGATGTCTTTGCCTTCCTAATTCTATCTCCATCTTACTGTGCATCTTTCCCAGACCAACGCCCTGCTGATGGATGATTCTAGAATGGATCAGCATTCCCAGCACCAGGTTCTTGAACACCTGGACAAGCACTGTCAGTCTGAAGCTGTCCTGCACAGTTCCTGACATCTGACCTAGACATGGGCACACAGGGGGATTATTGGTGCCTCACTCTGTGGGCAGGGACCTGGAGACCTTGTTGGACAAGATGGTGAAGTGGTGGTATGCCCCTCTTCCCCCCAGGACCAGCCTGGTCTGCGGTTGTTCCCCCCCTCCCCCACCGGGGCCAGTGCAATCCCAGCCATCTGGAGGAATGCCCAGCACAATGGGAAGAAGGTCAACCCACCAGGGTCAGTGCCACCATCTTCTCTCTGATACCTCACACTCACTCGATCTTTGTGACCATCCCCACCTCCCATCAAGGCTCATGTTCTACTGCTAATGTCTTCCCCACTCACTCTCACCAACCCCAACCCTCGACATCCTTAACACTACATTCCCACTGCACTATCCCCTCATTCAGCACCACCACTCCCGACCTGCACCAAAAGTAACAGCTGTTCCACCCATGTTCATTTCCCTTAGTACCTGCCTCTATTGCATTCTGGGAGGTAAACAACGCCCCAGTGGGGCAGAAAGACTCAGGACAGGTATTGGGCTGCCCAACATTCAGCTGCTCACCCTTTATAAGGAGAGCATCCTGACCCTGACCACCTTGAGCAGCTTGTGCCCTTGACTTACAGTGGCCTCCTGACCGAAGACTGGCCCCAGTCATTAATGTGTCAAGTTTCTTGGCTTTGTATCTGCACTAAATGGCATGGAATCACTAAAACACCGAGCGCAGAAGGAGATCATTTGGCCCATCATGCCTGCACTAGTTCTGTTATCTGATGCCAATCTCTTGCCTTTTCCTCCATATCCCTGCACACCATTACTCCAAATAAACATCCGATGTCCTGTTGAATGCCTCAGTTGAACTTGACTCCACCACGTTCCCAGGCAGTGCATTTCATACCAGCAACAAAAAGCATACCTGCACCTGGTGAAGCCATTCAAACAGGACTACTTGCATGCTAAATAGCATAAGCAGCAAGTGATGGACAGAGGTAGGCAATCCCACAACCAACGGATCATGTCTAGGCTCTGCAGTCCTGCAACATCAAGTCGTGAATCGTGATGGACAATTAAGTAACTCACTGGAGGAGGAGTGTCCGCGAACATCCCTGTCCTCAATGTTGGAGGAACCCAGCATGTCAGAACAAAAGATAAGGCTGAAGCATTTGCAGCAATCATCAGCCAAACGTGCTGAGTGGATGATCCATCTTGGCCTCCTCTAGTGGTCTCCAGCATCACAGATAACAATCTACAGCCAATCCAATTCATTTCACATGTTAGCAAGAAAATGTTCCCCTCTAAGCCACTCACCATTCTGAGTTGAAAATATATCACCGTCCCTTCACTGTCGCTGGGTCACAATCCTGGAATTCCTTCCCTGACAGCATTGTGTGTCTACCTGCAGCATTTGGACTGCAGTGGTTCAAGAAGGCAGCTCTGCAGCACCTTCGCAAGAGTAACTAGGGATGGCAAGACACGTTGGCCCAGCCAGTGGCGCCCATGTCCCATGAGTGAATTTAAAAAAAGCCCAAACCCCTCGCTGTGTTTTTTTTCTCAGATAAACCTCACTGCATTTGCAAATCACTTTAACTGGCAATAGAGCAGTATTGTGAGAATGGTACCTCTGGCTGAGGGGGTAAAGTGCCAAAAGGCAAGGCCAGGCAATACAAGGGAGTGATGTTGTGAATATCCAGATTTGCTCAGAGTGAGTGAGGGTGTGGGAGCAAATGAATAGACTGGGGTCCAGTCCATGAGCTTGGGGTGTGTCCCTGAGCACACAGTGTCCTTACTGCAGTGTTACAATAAGAGTTACCGGTGCTGTATGAGGTGCAGAAGTGTCCTGCAAATGATTTGGAAATGTGCCATGAGGATTCTTGGATACTCACATGTCAGATGCCAATGCCTCTGGGTGTGTGTTTAGTGCCCATGGAGTGTGTCCTGAGATGCTCGTGCCTGGTGCCCAGCATGAAGGTCCTTTGGATCAAGTGGTGAGCTGAAATCACCAGGAGAGATAGCGTCTGAGTTCCGTGTTGGGGATTCGTGATGTCCAGCCTGTTCGATCAGGTAGAAATCTGAATACCAATGAGATTAGTTGTGGTGTCAGTTTGTTTTTTTATTCAGTTGTGGGATGTGGATGTCACTGTCTAGGTTGGCACACCCAAGCCCATTGCTAACTGCCCAGAGAGGCCGTTAAGAGCCAATCACATTGCTGTGGGTCACAAATCGCATGTAGGTCAGACCAAGATTGCAGTTTCTTTCCCTAAAGGACATGACTGAACCAGATGGGTTTCTTCTGACAATGAACGCATGGTCATCATTAGATATTTATTGAATTCAAATTCCACCATCTGGCATGGCAGGATTTGAACCAGAATTCTCAGAGTCTCTGGATTAATAGTCTAGTGATAATACCACTAGGTCATCAGCTCACTTATTACCCATCTCTAGTTGCCCCTTGAGAAAGTGGGGATGAGCTGCTTTCTTTAACTGCTGCAGTCTATGTGCTGTAGGTTGACCTACAATGCCCTTAGTGAGGGAATTCCAGGATTGTGACCCAGTGACAGTGAAGGAACGATGATATATTTCTAAGTTAGGCTGGTGAGTGGCTTGGAGGGGAACTTGCAGGTGATGGTGTTCTCATGTTCCCTCGCATAATTTGAAAAAATCCTCTTTGGCTGCACCCTTAATAAAATCTCCAGCTAAAATATGGTTTACTTCTTGGAATGTTTGCTTTTCTAAAAGCCTTGAAGTTGTTCAAACGAACACCTACTGTTAAATTCATCCTTCAAATCTTCTTAGTTTTGTCTTTTATTGCCTTAATTATAATCTGTGATAGATGTACTGATACACACAATCTATAATTTATGCTACCATGACCACATTACGAGTTATTTTTAATTACTGGCCTTACAGAGCATATTCACAGTAGTGGCAATGTTCATTTTGAGTCACGTGAATTCTCTTCTCAATCCCCGTCCCTCCTTCTATGTCTGATCTTGGCAGCTTTTTTTTCTCAGTGGTTGCAAATTGCACTTCTGGAGACTTTAATTACTCCCACAGAGCAGACCTCCTCTGAAGTCTCTGCCTCTTCCCAGTGTGGCTAGCCTTGACTGTCATCCTCAGCCTCAGTGTTACCCATGCTCCTCTCATCAGCTCTGATGTGAAGGTCTTCAAACAGGAGTTGGACTTTCCCTGCTGCTGCTCCAGTTGCTGTCGGTTTCGGTGTTTCAGCTGCAGACTCTCCCTCACTGCCTTCTGAAAGTGCTAGTCCTATTGAAACCATAAAATAACAACTTCAAATTAATTTCTCTTCAGAGTCGAACAAAATTTGAAACCGGGAGAAAGTGAGGTCTGCAGATGCTGGAGATCAGAGTCGAGAGTGTGGTGCTGGAAACCACCCTTTTGAGTTATCAGTGGTACAGACAGAGTTTAACAAGAAACATAGAAACTAGGAGTGGGAGTAGGCCATTCGACCCTTCGAGTTTGCTCCACTGTTCAATATGATCCTGGCTGATCATCCAACTCCATCCCCGTTCCTACTTTCTCCTCATGCCCTTGGATCCTTTCAACCCTGAGAATTATATCTAACTCCTTCATGCAATCATTCAATATTTTGGCCTCAATTGTTTTCTGTGGCAGACAATTCCACAGGCTCACCATTCTCTGGGTCATTTCTCCTCATCTCAGTCCTAAATACATTAAACTGTGGTCCCTGTTAATACTGTCACACACAACATCAGTGGTATATTGGTAAAAACAATCTGCAAAATCTTCACAGATGGAATTTAAGGCGGCAAAATATGAGGCTATGCATTTTGGCAGGAAGAACAGAGGAGCTGAATATTATTTAGGTGGTGAAAGACTGAAGAAAGCTGCAGCACAGTTGGATTTGGCAGTCCTCATGCATTAATCACTAAAAGCTAGCATCCAAGTTCAGTGGGTCATAGGAAAAGCAAATGGAATGTTGGCCTTTATTTCAAAGAAAATGGAATATAAAAATAAAAAAGTCTTGCTAAGACTACATAAGGCACCAGTTAGATCAGAGCTGGAACACTGTGGACAGGTTTAGTCCCTTAATTAGAGGAAAGATATATTGACTTTGGAGACAGGCCAGGGAATGTTCACTCGGTTGATCTAAGCACAGAGGGATTGTTTTATGAGGAGATACTGAGTAACATTGGCTTGCATTCATTGGAGCTTGGAAGAATGATCAGCAAGCTTATTGAAATATACAAGATTCTTCAAGAGCATAAGACTAAATGCAGAAAGGTTGTGTCCCTGTGTAGGACAGTGTAGGAGCAAAGGGCATAATTCAGAGTAAGGAGTTCTCTGTTTAGGGCACAGATGAGGAGGAATTTCTTCTCTTGCGGGTAGTGAATCTGTGGAATTTTGACTGCAGGGGGTTTGGAAGTTGGTTTGTAATAAAAGCTCATTGCATTCTTCAATACCACATGATCCACATCTCCTATTTACGTGTACAGAACAAATAACAGTATCACAGTGTGATAGCTGTAGGTCATCAGTATATCTTACCAGTACATATCAGTGATCGTAAGTGATGGCAATACTGGACCAGCTAGATCCCAGAATGAAACTTCACTTGACAGATCATATGTTTAATTTTGGCATTTAATTCCCATGGTCACTGAAATGTATTGATACAAAACTGCAGATGTTTTTTTAAATAACAGAACATAAGTTTATTATTAAAAAATAAGAAAATAAAATTATCTTTTATTTATGTGGATATGTGGAAATAAGTTAGAAAGATCCTAACACAAACATCAAAAGAAAGTTTTAACTTGTTTCCTAACACGACCCATGAAATAATTTACTGTTAAGAAATATCATTGCTATCTCAGCCTGTCAAATCTTTGATGTGGAGGTGCTGTTGAACTGGATTGGACAAAGTCAGAACACCAGGTTAGGTGATGAAAGAGCAGCGCTCCAAAAGTTTGTGATTTTATACAAACCTGGTTTATTTAAGGTCCACCTGTCTTGGTTACACCAGTAGATCATAAGGCCATTGCTTTGCAACCTGTTTGCTCAATTGGGCGAAGCTGATAAAGAGGACATCAACAATAACTCCATGGAGGAAGGTTAGATTAGTCATGTGACATGGTGTCGTGTGACTTCTGACTTTGTTAAATCTTTGCTAAACTGACACTTTCTAACTTCTTTTCCTTGCATTGCTGAGACCTTTTTTGTTATGATTCGTTCATTCTTTACAGTTTTAACGACTTGAAGATTTTTGTACAAATTTCCCTGGCGCAGAAACTCCGAAAACTTGAAAAGAATTTCTGCTGAATTGACTGGTTCCTCTGAACAGGGAAAATATCTACTCTGAAATTGTCTGCTTTCTCTCTCACTTTATTGTAGTTAAAGATTTGAAATGATCTGCATAAATGTCATTTTAAAGTCCAAACTCCAAAAATGATATGATATCATACATGTATATCACAGAGGTCAGGGAAGGTGCTATATAAACAGTCTTTTTAAACTATTCTTTAACACTGTCTAAAAAAAGTGACATTGCTCTACATTATAATCTAACCTTCCTGCATCGAGTTATTGTTGATGTCCTCTTTAAAAGCTTCGCCCAATTGAGCAAACAGGTTACTAAGCAATGGCCTTACAATCTACTGGTGTAACCAAGACAGGTGGACCTTAAATAAACCAGGTTTGTATAAAATCACAAACTTTTGGAGCGCTGCTCTTTCATCACCTGACAAAGGAGCAGTGCTCCGAAAGCTTGTGATTTTAAATAACTCTGTTGGACTATAACCTGGTGTTCTGACTTTGTCCAATCCAGTTCAACAGCACCTCCACATCAAAGATTTGACAGGCTGAGATAGCAATGATATTTCTTAACAGTAAATTATTTCATGGGTCGTGTTAGGAAACAAGTTAAAACTTTCTTTTGATGTTTGTGTTAGGATCTTTCTAACTTATTTCCACATATCCACATAAATAAAAGATAATTTTATTTTCTTATTTTTTAATAATAAACTTATGTTCTGTTATTTAAAAAAACATCTGCAGTTTTGTATCAATACATTTCAGTGACCATGGGAATTAAATGCCAAAATTAAACATATGATCTGTCAAGTGAAGTTTCATTCTGGGATCTAGCTGGTCCAGTATTGCCATCACTTACGATCACTGATATGTACTGGTAAGATATACTGATGACCTACAGCTATCACACTGTGATACTGTTATTTGTTGAAAAGGAATGGTCTCATGATCTTCTGGTGTAACCAAGACAGATGGACTGCTATCAGCAATTGGTACACTGCTACAGAGTTGTCATATAGGGGTGGCACAGTGGTTAGCACTGCTACCTCACAGCACCTGGGTCCCAGGTTCGATTCCAACCTCAGGCAACTGTCTGTGTGGCGTTTGCACATTCTCCCTGTGTCTGTGTGGGTTACCTCTAGGTGCTCTGGTTTCCTCCCACAATCCAAAGATGTGCAAGCCAGGCGAATTAGCCTTAGTGTTAGGTGTATTAGTCAGAGGGAAAATGGGTCTGGGTGGGTTACTCTTCGGAGGGTTAGCGTGGACTGGTTGGGCGGAAGGGCCTGTTTCCACACTGTAGGGAATCTAATCTAATATACCAATCGAGTGGCAATACAGAGAGAGATCTGGATAAACCCAGATCACACTTGGAACACAGGATCAGAACAAATCAGAGCAGGGGTACTATTGAACAACAGCCAAAACAGAAGTTGCTGGAAAAGCTCAGCAAGTCTGGCAGCATATAAACCAACATTTTCCTAGCTACCATCAGTTCTGAGGGTCACCGGACCTGAAACATTAACTCTGATTTCTCTCCACAGATGCTGCCAGACCTGCCAAGCTTTTCCAGCAAGTTCTGTGTTTGTTCCTGATTTACCACATCTGCAGTTCTTTTGATTTTTATCAGGGAGACTATTGACCCTGCTGGTCAGTGAGGTCATGGATCACCCTTTCAGAACCAGGGGGGGCACTGTCTAAGGATACGGAGTCGGTCAGTTAGGACTGAGATGGGGAGAAATTTCTTCACCCAGAGAGAGAGGACTCTGCGGGATTCTCTGCCACAGAAAGTGTTTCAGGCCAAAACATTGAATGTTTTCAAGAAGGAGTCAGATATTATTCTTAGGGCTCAAGGGATCAAAGGATATGGAGAAAAAGCAGGAAGAAGGTACTGAGTAGGATGATCAGCCATAATCAGGAATAAACTCGAAGGGTTAAATGGCCTATTTCTCTTCCAATTTTCTATGTTTCTATATTTAAACATTAGTAATTTAGTATTTTGGATAACTGTTAAGGCAACCACCCATCATCAGTATCAAAACTATTTTGTTTCTCTTAAAGGGAGAGACCTGGGCTATATTACCATACCTCGGATCTCCTGGATTCTAGTTCTTTGTCCCTCATGCACTCAGAAAAAGCAGGCTATGTGAGTAATGAGCTATTATTGCTGAGCAAACTGCCTTTTGGACCATGAGTACGCAAACATACATGGTTACTCAAAAACTATTGCCAGCAGACATTAATTGCAATCTTCCCTTCCTTTGCATGCAAAAAATTGAGGCCAATTGTCACTGTGAGATTTTCCAGCAGTCCAAACCTCCCCAATCCTTCGGCTGTATTCCCCCCTCCCACGCAACATTGGCCAGGCATCTTTCACTAGATTTTCTGACAAAGGATGTTGCCAGGGTTGGAGGGTTTGAGCTACAGGGAGAGGCTGAATAGGCTGGGATTGTTTTCCCTGGAGCGTCAGAGGCTGAGGGGTGACCTTATAGATGTTTATCAAATCGTGAGGTGCATAGGTGAATAGCCAAGGTCTTTTCCCAAAGGTAACAGAGTCGAAAACTAGAGGGCATAGGTTGAAGGTGAGAGCTGAAAGATTTAAAAGAGACCTAAGGGACAACGTTTTCATGCAGATGATGGTGTGCGTATGGAATGAGCTGCCAGAGGAAGTGGTGGAGGCTGGTACAATTGCAACATTTAAGAGGCATCTAGATGGGTATATGAATAGGAAGGGTTTAGAGGGATATAAGCTAAATGGCATTTTCAAAGACCCACCCCACCCTGGCAATGTTTTTCTACAACCTCTACCATTGGGGAGAAGGTACAGAAGCCTGAGCACACGCACCAGCCGGTTTCCAAACAGTTTCTACACTGCTACTATTAGAATACTGAATTGATTCAAAAACTCTGAACATTCGCCTGTACCTGTGTTTTGTTTTTGCTGCTGTTTGCCTATTATTTACTATCTATGCTACTTAACTCTGTGATCTGCCTGTATTGCTCACAAGACAAAGCTTTTCACTGTGCCTCAGTGACACGTGACAATAAATTCAATTCCACTCAATTCAAAAACGGGAGCAGATTATGTTGGGATATCTGGTCAGATGGGACTGGTTGGACCGCAGGGTCTGTTTCCATGCTGTACATCTCTATGACTCTATGACTGTATTTGCCATCTAGCCTGGTCCACTTTATAATAGGAGAAAGTGAGGACTGCAGATGCTGGAGATCAGAGCTGAAAATGTGTTGCTGGAAATGCGCAGCAGGTCAGGCAGCATCCAAGGAACAGGAGAATCGACGTTTCGGGCATAAGCCCTTCTTCAGGAATGAGGAAGGTGTGCCAAGCAGGCTAAGATAAAAGGTAGGGAGGAGGGACTTGGGGGGAGGGGCGTTGGAAATGTGATAGATGGAAGGAGGTAAAGATGAGGGTGATAGGCCAGAGTGGGGGTGGGGGCGGAGAGGTCAGGAAGAAGATTGTAGGTTAGGAAGGTGGTGCTGAGTTCGAGGGTTGGGACTGAGACAAGGTAGGGGGAGGGGAAATGAGGAAGGTGGAGAAATCTGAATTCATCCCTTGTGGTTGGAGGTTTCCTAGGCGGAAGATTAGATTAGATTACTTACAGCATGGAAACAGGCCCTTCAGCCCAACAAGTCCACACCGACCCGTCGAAGCGCACCCACCCAGACCCATTCCCCTACATTTACCGCTGCCAACTAACACTCCGGGCAATTTAGCATAGCCAATT
This sequence comes from Chiloscyllium plagiosum, assembly GCF_037043375.1. NCBI lineage: Eukaryota > Metazoa > Chordata > Chondrichthyes > Orectolobiformes > Hemiscylliidae > Chiloscyllium > Chiloscyllium plagiosum. The sequence continues at coordinate 11,111,058 of NW_028270154.1, forward strand.
CACCTAACCTGCACATTTTTGGACTGTGGGAGGAAACCGGAGCACCCGGAGGAAACCCAGACAGACACGGGGAGAATGTACAAACTCCACACAGTCAGTCGCCTGAGGCGGGAATTGAACCCGGGTCTCTGGTGCTGTGAGGCAGCAGTGCTAACCACTGTGCCACAGTGCCACCCACAAGATGAGGCGCTCTTCCTCCAGCCACTGTGTTGCTATGGTCTGGCGATGGAGGAGTCCAAGGACTTGCATGTCCTTGGTGGAGTGGGAGGGGGAGTTGAAGTGTTGAGCCACGGGGTGGTTAGGTTGGTTGGTCTGGGTGTCACAGAGGTGGTCTCTATTTTACTAGAGAGAGAGAGAGAGAGAGAGAGACCAGAAACAGAAACTTCTCCCAGTGTTGAATTGGGGAGTGAGTTAGAGCTTGGCCTGGAGTTGGGAAAGGATCCCTGCAATCTGAAAGGACTGAGAGATTAAAAGAAGGGAGCTTTCCTTGGCCGGTGGCAACAGACTAGTTCCTGCCTGGCAAGGAGCCGGAACTGTTTTTGAGCCACAATCCTGACAAAGAGAGTGGGGATTGAAACCACGTCGAGGAAACCCAGGCTTGCCAACTCCAGTTGGCTGTACTCCTGGAGCATTTGTCAAGTGAGTTGCTGTCTGCAACCTTTCCTCCTGGTCAACCAGTTCCAATGACTAACAAACTAAACAGTTCAACTTTTTTTAAGGTGCTGAAGACATTGTTCGTCCTCCTGGCCCTCACTTGCAGAAGTCTCCATGCAGTTGTCTCTCAGTTCCAGGACAATGCTGGATGATTGACAATGCCTGAAGGGCATGAATTGACTTGGGTGAGTCATCCTCGGAAGGAGAATTGATGTGCGTCATCAGCAAAATCACAATGATCTCACTATTCTGTTCCATCGAACAATAGACTTCACTGAAACAAGTGACGATTCACGTGGTGAGACTTGAGGTTATTTTAATGACATGACTCCGTCTTCAGTGTTGGGAGTCCTGCCCTGTCTCCATGTTCTAAGTTCTGTTTCAATGTCTGCAAACCCAATGTGACACACAAGGGGAAAAGGGTGACTTGCCAGCATGCAGAATGCGAAGTGCCTTCCTCCACTTCTCTACCTCCCTCCCCTCCTTTAGGAAGCTCCTTAATAAAGAAGCTCCAGCACTCTGACCATATTATTGGTGGTGTGTCCTAATACTTCCTAATGTGATTTGGTGTCAGTCTCTTTACCCTCTGGTGAATACCCTTGGGGTTGGCTTATTGCATTGCTATATAAATGCAAGATGTAGTCGCTTGATCTGTGGAGAAAGATCAATGGAGGCCAGGTCTTTGAATATATTCGAGTTCGAGGTAGATTGATTTTTGTTGGGTGTGGGAGTCAAGGGTTATGTGGTTCAGACGGGAAAGTGTAATTGTGGTCACAATCAAATCAGCCATGGTTTAATGAAATGACGGAGCAGGCTCCCAATAATTGTTAGTAATTAAGGGGAGGCAATGGCGTAATAGTAATATCACTGGGTTACCAATCCAGAGCCTGAGTCTAATGTTTGAAGACTTGAGTTCAAATCCCACCAGATGGTTAAATGTGAATTCAATAAAAAAATCTGGAATTAAAAATGCCACAGGGACTTCGTAACTGCTGTTGATTGTCGCATCTGGCTCACTCCAGGTGCAGAAAACTGCTGTCCTTTCCTACTGTGGCCTACATGTGACTGCAGACCCACAACAAAGGGGTTCACCCTAATCTGGGTAACTAAGAATGGGTTAGAAAATGCTAGCCCTGCCTGTGATGTTCATATCCCATGAATAAAGAGTAGATTACTTACAGTGTGGAAACAGGCCCTTCGGCCCAACAAGTCCACACCGCCCCGCCGAAGCGCAACCCACCCATACATTTACCCCTTACCTAACACTACGGGCAATTTAGCATGGCCAATTCACCTAACCTACACATCTTTGGACTGTGGGAGGAAACCGGAGCAAACCCACGCAGACACAGGGAGAATGTGCAAACTCCACACAGTCAGTCGCCTGAGGTGGGAATTGAACCCAGGTCTCTGGCGCTGTGAGGCAGCAGTGCTAACCACTGTGCCACCGTGCCGCACAGTATTTTCCTGTGCTTAGAGAATGGATCCAAATTCAATAAAGCAGTTGAGCCATAAACTCTTGTCAAACATCTTGTCACCACAGTTCTATCAGACGCGAGGGCTGCTCTCTTCCTACTTTGGAAATAGACCAAGTCTGACTCAGGATTGGGACACAGCCATCCTCCAACCTCACACCTTTAATGCATTGTCTGATCTGAGATGTCACTTTTTTTTTAACATTGATTAAACCTTAAATTTTCTCAGGGCTGTGACTTGAAAGAAATTCTGAGTTTTGCATATTAAACAATTGAAACTTCCATCCCCATTTTAAGTTATTAAAAACTTAACAGCAATCTAGTTTTATTCAATATATGACATCAATTGTATGACACTTTGATCTTTTGCTATAAATTCTGTGTCCTATGATCCTGTCCCACTAGCTACCTGATGAAGGAGCAATGCTCCGAAAGCTTGTAATTCCAAATAAACCTGTTGGACTGTTGTATAACCTGGTGTTGTGTGATTTTTTTAAACTTTGTTCACCCCAGTTCAATACCGGGACTTCCACATCATGGCTTTCATTAGAGAGAGAGACTGGTGGTGGTTTAAACCTGAGGGTGACCATGCGTCAGTTGAGGGGACAAGGTTGAGAAGGGGAGTACTTCATGGTAACAATGGCTGGTGTGGGAATTAAATTCTTGGTTCACTCTGCAATACAAACTCACCATCCAGCCAACTGAGCTAACCAACTCCCTTAATATACCTGCAATATGGAATGATCACTCAAAAGCATGAAGGGCAAAAAAGTAAAAAAGAAGTTGCATTGATTTAGAGTCTTTTACATAATTCCAACACACAACACATCCAATGAAAAGCTTTCGAAGTGATGTCATTGCTGTGATGGAGGGAATGCAGAAACCAGTTTGCACACAGAAAGTTCCCAAATAGCGGCAATGTGATAATGACCAAATTATGGGATATGAAGTTGAGGGTTGAATATTAGTCCTGGGAGACCAGACAGAACTAATTTATTCTTTTGGAAATGGTGCCATGGTAGAGGACTTGGGGTTAGCATCTCACCCAGAAGGAGGTATCTCCAGCACTCCCCCAGGACCACTCGCTGTGGCATGACCGAAAGGTTGTGCCTCCGAGAGATTTCTGAGAGGAATTTTGAGCACTGTGGTGTTTGGGAGTATTGTTTCCCACTTGAAACATCACATTTCAAATGAGCAAATATGGGAGTCCAGATGAACAACTTCCTTCCTATTGAGGTAACTACCCGCAGCCTTTGGGACCCTGGGGCAACCTTGTGATGATGCCACAGCGCTACTCCTCATTGAGAATAGATAGCACTGTATGGGCGGAATTGGTTGAACAAGACAGGAAAACGTAGAAAGAGAAGAACACACAAAGAAAACATGTGGAGTAGGCTAACCAACAGGATGAGAGAATTGACTTTATGGAATAATCTTTCAATAATGTAATAGTACAGCTAGTGCCTGGTATATCTCTGAGCCCCATGTAGAACATAGAACTGTACAGCACAGGAACAGGCCCGTCGGCCAACAATGTTGTGTCAAATATGATACCAAATTACATTAATTCTGGCTGTCAACCTCAAGTATGCACCTCATAATTTTACAGACTTCTATCTAGACTTGGGCGGCACTGCTGCCTCACAGCACCAGGGTCCCAGGTTTGATTCCAGCTTCAGGTAACTGTCTGTGTGGAGTTTGCACATTCTCCCCGTGTCTGCGTGGGTTTCCTCCGGGTGCTCCGGTTACCTCCCACAGTCCAAAGATGTGCTGGTCAGGTGAATTGGCCATGATAATTGGTGATGAAGGGCTTTTGCCCGAAACGTCGATTTTCCTGTTCCTCAGATGCTGTCTGAACTGCTGTGCTTTTCCAACACCACTCTAATCTAAACCATGATAAATTGCCCATAGTGTTAGATGCATTAGTCAAAGGGGGGGGTGGATTACTCTTTGGAAAACCGGTTGGGCCTAAGAGCCTGTTTCCACACTATAGGGAATCTAATCTAATCAAGTTTCCCCTCAGCCTGCTCCGCACCAGTGAAAACAACCCGAGTGTTTTCTACCCTCTCCTTATAGCTCATTTCCTCTAATCCAGGCAGCGTCCTGGGAAACCTCTTCTGCACCCTCTGTGAAGCCTCCATATCCCTCCTGTAATGTGGCGACCAGAATTCAATGCGATACTCTAAGTGTGACCTAACCAAAGTCCGATAAAGCTGCAACATGACATCCTGACTCTTGTGTTCCATACCCTGACCAATAAAGGCAAGCATGCCATACGCCTTCTTTACCACCCTATCTACTTGTGTGGCCACTCTCAGGGAGCTATGGACTTGAACCCCAAGATCTCTCTGCATATCAATTTTATTTAGGGTCCTGCCATTAACAATATATTTTTCCTGAACATTTGAGTTCCCAAAGTGCAGTACCTCACATTTACCTGGATTAAACTCCATCATCCATTTCTCTGCCTTTATCTGCAACTGATCGCTATCCCACTGCATCATTTGACAAGCTTCTACACTATCCACAACTCCACCAATATTTGTATCATCTGTAATTTATATATATCACAAACAGCAGAGGTCCCAGTACAGATCCGTGTGGAAGACCATCAATTTCAGACCCTCAGCCAGAAAAAACATTCTTCCACCACTACCCTTTGTCTTCTATGGGCAAGCCAATTCTGAATCCATGTGGCCAAGTCACCGTGAATCCCATGTATCTTAATCTTCTGGATGAGCCTACCATGAGGGAACCTTGTTGAAAGCCTTCTCAAATCCATGTAGACAATATCCACTGCTCTACCCTCATCGATCACCGTTGTCACCTCCTTGAAAATTTCAATCAAATTAGTAAGACATGATCTACCGCGCACAAAGCCATGCTGACTGTCCCTAAATAGGCCATTCTTTTCTAAATGCACGTAAATTCTATCCCTAAGATAGCTGTCTAGCCACTCACTGGTCTATAGTTTTTTTCTGGACTGTTGCTATTTTCTTTCATGAATAGAGGAACAACATTAACTATTTGCCATATATTGTAGGATTTGGTCTTAACACGCAATAGTAGTGTGTAAAGAAGTCCAATTCTGAAGACAGTGCTTGACTCTGCCTTTTCCTTGAACCTGACTCATGAATATCGGTATAAAAGCACATGACAAATGATTATTCCCCTCCCTTGCCTGACTTTACCACTTCCCCAGGAGAAAGTGAGGGCTGCACTTGCTGGGGTCAGAGTCGAGAGTGTGGTGTTGGAAAAGCACAGCTGGTCAGGCAGCATCCAAGGAGCAGGAGAATCAACGTTTCGAGCATAATTGAAGGGTTTATGCTCCTCCGATGCTGCCTGACTGGCTGTGCTTTTCCAGCACGACACGTTTTGACTTTACCTCTTCCCCAGTCAGGTTAAGTGAAGTGGGTACCACAGCCATTCTTTGACAAGTGAATACGCCCTGGCTCCTGCCATTCAAGCAGTGACAACGCTTTATCAGACTCACATTGGCTGCAAACCGCATTGGGACAGGTGCTAACAAAATGCAATACATTCCACATTGAGATAATTATTAAATCTGAGCATAGTCTATGGCACTTGCAGTCTGTCCTGATGTAACAATGAGCTTAAAGATGTGTTATTACAGGAAATGAATTTTACGCTTTTTTTTTGCCAAATCATAAATATTACTTACAAGCTTGAGTTCAGCAGGAGAGACAAACCTTTGATTTAATTTCCCCTGAGTAATTTGCTAGATTCTATTAATGTGTTTGCACATGTATAACTGAGCTTGTCAGAACACAAACCCAATCACACACATTCTATATGAGAACCCCGACGAATCTTCTTCGAACACAATGCACACTAATCTGGTAACAGCTAAAATTCCTTCTTAAATAAAGATTATGATTAAAACCCTGTCCTACAAGCTTTGATGATGAAAGGATCTGACAGGGAAGCTGTGGGAGTAGACCAAAACTGGAGTCCATACAAGACAGAAAAATGAGTAATAAATCAGTTAGGTATGCAGCAGAAATATCTCACTGCAGAGATGGTGAGAAAGTGGAACACCATGGCACAGGGAGTGGTTGAGGTGAATAATTTTGATACATTTGGGGAGGAGGGAATCAGATAAGGACAAGAGAGAGAAAGGAATAGAAAAGAGTGGCATTGAGGGAGTGGGAGGGGATAAAGGGGAAAGACACTCATAGAGTCATAGAGCTGTAATGCACGGAAACAGACCCTTCGGTCCAACTCACCCATGCTGACCAGATATTCTAAATTAATCTCGTCCCATTTACCAGCATTTGGCCCGATTCAAATACCATCCAGATGCCTTCTAAATGCTGTAATTGCGCCCACCTCCACCACTTCCTCTGGCAGCTCGATATTACATGCACCACCCTCTGTGTGAAAACATTGCCGCATAGGCCCCAGTTAAATCTTACCCCTGTCACCTTAAAACAATGCTCTCTAGTTCTGGACTCCCCCATCCCAGGTAAGAGACTTTTCTATTCATCTCATCCATGCCCCTCAGGATTTTATAAACCTCTATAAGGTCCATCCCTCAGTCTCCAATGCTCCAGGGAGAACAGCCCCAGCCTATTCAGCCTCTCCCGGCAACAGCTTTGTAAATCTTTTTCTGAACCCTTTCAAATTTCACAACACCTTTGCTATAGTGCTCATCTGAAACGTTACCACTGGTGTGGATCTCATTGAGTTAAGTAGTCTGTTTTGATTTATAAGTACTTCGTGACAGTGGAAATTTCAACTTTCAAGTTCACGCTGCTGATCAGTGAGGAAGTAGTGAGGGAAGGGAGAGAGGCATCATTGGGTGAAAATAACACAGGGATGCTGTTTACCCTTTCTGCTGCCACAGATTCCCCAATTTTGACAACCATTTGTTTTAGTGCTGGATGGTACTCCTTGAGGCCAAACTTGGCAAAACATAAAATACAGCTGCAATCCTTCATTCAGTTCATTCACGCACAGGATATGAGCATCATTGACAAGACCAACTTTTATACCCAGCCCGAATTCACTAAGGAGAGAGTGGCAATGAACCATCTCCTGGGCAACTGAGTGACTTGTCCAGCCATTTCAGAGAGCCCTTACATAGACAGATAGAAAATAGGAGCGGGGGGCCATTTGGCTCTTTGTGCTCACTCTGCCATTCAAGATGATCATGGCTGACCATCCAACTCAGTCCCCTGTTCCCACATTCTCCCCATATTCTTTGATCCCTTTAGCCCTAAGAGCCATATCTAACTCCTTCTTGAAAGCATTCAATGGTTTGACCTCAACTGCATTTTGAGGCAGAGAATCCCACAGCCTCACCATTCTCTGGCTGAAGAAATTCATCCTTAGCTCAGCCTTAAATGGCCTTTCCCATATACTTAAACTGTGACTCTGGTTCTGGATTCCCCGGTCATTGGGAACAAACTTTCCTGCGGTTGCGATATCAAGTTCTATTAGAATTTTATAAGTTTCTATGAGATCCCCCTCATTCTTTTAATTACGTATGAGTGTAATCCTAACCAATTCAGTATCTCTTCATACGTCAGTCCTGCCATCCCAGGAGTCAATCTGGTAAACATTTACTATACTCCCTTCATTGCCAGAACATTTGTCCTCAGACAAGGAGACCAAACCTCACGCAGCATTTCAGGTGTGAGCTCACTAAAGCCCTGCATAATTGCAGCAAGACGTTCCTGCTTCTGTACTTGAATTCTCTCACAATGGAGCCCAACATTCCATTTGCCTTCTCCACCCCATGCTGCGCCTGCAATGCTTACTCTCAGTGGCTGGTGCATGAAGACACCGAGGTCTCTTTGCAATCCTCCTTGCTCAATCTATCATTGTTTAGTCATGCGCGTTGCTGGGGGTGTGGTAAATTCCAAAGAATTCCTTCCACCAACAACATTAGCAACCCAGTCATGTCCTGGGTTACTGTTTTTGATGCAAAGTTTTTATGACAAGTTTATTTAGTTCATTGGTTTGAAAGTTCTAAGCAGCTGTGATAGAATTTGAACTCATGGCTTTTGAAATAATGGTCCCAGTAACATGACAGCGTGGAGGTATTGTGCCATAGTGGCTGGCATCCGTGTATCTGAGATAATAACTCCAGGTTCAAGTCCCACTCCAGGAGTTAACAGCCATGGAAAATGTATTCATAACATGATCAAGCAAGTTTTCCCGATGAAGGGCTTTTGTCTGTAACGTCCATTTTCCTGCTCCTCAGCTGCTGCCTGACTTGCTGTGCTTTTCCAGTACCACTCTAATCTTGACTCATGGCCAAACGAGTTGACCATCCACTTCGATTGTTGGAATGAATCTGTAACGGAGAATAATAATTTTTCAAGAGACAACACTGGACATACCAATACCTGGTGGTGAGAGCAGGAGAGATTCCTGACCCGTCTTGGAATGGTGCCTTTACCAATACAGTCCATAGCTCGAAGTTGCAACTTGCTTGGAAAAGCAAATGTTGCCATAGCAACTTGGACTCCCTGTGTGATCTCTCGCGCACACCAACATAACAACTAGACTATCGTTCCCGATACCTTATTGATTGGAGAGGCAGAGCTGAAGGGCTAAATGGCCTATTCTCATTTTCTGCATTTGTTCTTCTGATCTTAATTAATGTGAGGAGTTCATTTCAAACTGACCTTCCCGCTCCTCGGATGCTATCTGACCTGCTGTGCTTTTCCGGCTTCACATCTGTTGACTCAGTGCGGTGTGATAATTGGGGAGTGAGAACTGGGGAGGCTGTGTATTATCACCAGACCTATTAATCTGGAAACTCAGATAATGTTCTGTGCACCCGCGTTCGAATTAAACCGTTGTAGATGGTGGAATTTAAATTCATTAAAAGTTTGTGAGAAGATTTGTAGCTCGGGTGCTCGTTGTTGTGGTTCTGTTCGCCGAGCTGGGAATTTGTGTTGCAGACATTTCGTCCCCTGTCTTGGTGACATCCTCAGTGCTTGGGAACCTCCTGTGAAGCGCTTCTGTGATGTTTCCTCTGGCATTTGTAGTGGTTTGTCTCTGCTGCTTCTGGTTGTCAGTTCCAGCTGTCCGCTGCAGTGGCCGGTATATTGGGACCAGGTGGATGTGCTTATTGATTGACTCTGTGGATGAGTGCCATGCCTCTAGGAATTCCCTGGCTGTTCTCTGTTTGGCTTGTCCTATAATAGTAGTGTTGTCCCAGTCGAACTCATGTTGCTTGTCATCTGCGTGTGTGGCTACTAAGGATAGCTGGTCGTGTCGTTTCGTGGCTAGTTGGTGGTCATGGATGCGGATCGTTAGCTGTCTTCCTGTTTGTCCTATATAGTGTTTTGTGCAGTCCTTGCAGGGGATTTTGTACACTACATTGGTTTTGCTCATGTTGGGTATTGGGTCCTTCGTTCTGGTGAGTTGTTGTCTGAGAGTGGCTGTTGGTTTGTGTGCTGTTATGAGTCCTAGTGGTCGCAGTAGTCTGGCTGTCAGTTCGGAAATGCTCTTGATGTATGGTAGTGTGGCTAGTCCTTTGGGTTGTGGCATGTCCTCATTCCATTGTCTTTCCCTTAGCATCTGTTGATGAAATTGCGCGGGTATCCGTTTTTAGCGAATTTCATCAACAGATGGCTAAGGGAAAGACAACGGAACGAGGACATGCCGCAACCCAAAGGACTAGCCACACTACCATACATCAAGAGCATTTCCGAACTGATAGCCAGGCTACTGCGACCACTAGGACTCATAACAGCACACAAACCAACAGCCACTCTCAGACAACAACTCACCAGAACGAAGGACCCAATACCCAACATGAGCAAAACCAATGTAGTGTACAAAATCCCATGCAAGGACTGCACAAAACACTATATAGGACAAACAGGAAGACAGCTAATGATCCACATCCATGAACACCAACTAGCCAAGAAACGACACGACCTGCTATCCTTAGTAGCCACACACGCAGATGACAAGCAACATGAGTTCGACTGGGACAACACTACTATTATAGGACAAGCCAAACAGAGAACAGCCAGGGAATTCCTAGAGGCATGGCACTCATCCACAGATTCAATCAATAAGCACATCCACCTGGTCCCAATATACCGGCCACTGCAGCGGACAGCTGGAACTGACAACCGGAAGCGGCAGATTCAAACCACTACAAATGCCGGAGGAAAGATCACAGAAGGGCTTCACAGGAGGCTCCCCAAGCACTGAGGATGTCACCTAGACAGGGGACGAAACGTCTGCAACTTAAATTCTTTAAAAATAAAGAATTAAATTCATTTTAAAAAATAGAATTAAGAATCTGATGATAACCATGAGACTGTTGCTGATTGTTGAAAAAACACATCTAATACCTTTACGGAAAGAAATCTGTCACCCTGACCTGGCCTGACCTACATATGACTCCAGACCTATGTGATTGACTCTAAACTCTAGGCAATTAGGGACAGGCAATAAATGCTGGCCTAGACAGTGACATCTACATTCTGTAAATGCATTTTAAATAATTCAGAACCTACAGCTATTGTTCTGGAAAGTAAAACAAAGAACTGTGGAATCCGGAAATCTGAAACAAATACAGAGAATGAGAGAAATTCAACAGGTCCGGCAATATCTGTAGAGAGTAAAATAGACTCAAGTCCAGTGATACTTTGTCAGCACTGAAAGCAGCTGGGAAAAAGGGGTATTTATGCTGAGGATGGTGGAGCAGGGGTGGAGACAGGGGTGGAGGGTGTCTTGGGTAAGGTGGGATGGGGGGGGGAGTAAATCAGATAGATAGAACATGGAAAATGGACTTGAGGCTACAATTTGACCTGTTGAATGACAGGGTTGGCTCAAGGAGGCTTGGGTTCTTACAGTCTATATAACTGCTGGGCAATGCCCAATGCCAATATGGTAGCCAGGGATGGTTACAGCGAGTCGTTAAAGTATGGGTTGCACTATCAGGAAATGTTTTTTTTTGTTTTCTTTTGCTGAATTCTCATCTGTCAAAGCAACATGAGCATCCATCAGCAAAGCCCCAAGCAACTGAAAGTGTACAGACTGGAATGGGATAGTAGGAGCTGGTGAATATCAAGTTCTGGAGGGTTGTTGGGCAGCAGTAGGGAATTACCATGTTTCTGCGGGTGGCTTTCGGCTATGCTGTGTCTATCAGAGTTCAGCAGTCAAGAAAGTGTTTTGAAATTGAATCGATCTGCCTGGTTTAAATTTAAACAAACCTTGGCAGTTAATTGTCAGTCACCATACAACTGGTGTTTATTACAAGACAATGTCACTACCCGTCAGAGTCCATTGGCAGCCATTTGGCCGTTGCAGTGTAACATATTCTTTCCTTTGCATTCTTGCCAGTGCCCTGAAGAATACAAGATGGAAAGTTAGGAGAAAGTCTCATTTCTCAGGGCGACATTCAAAAATCTCATTGTTTCCAACAGGGAAAACCATACAATCCTAGAATTTAAAATCATGGGTTCAAAACCTTTAGCGTAGTACAGAAAATAAGGTGCACAAAAAAACCAACTGTGAACTTCCTGTTGAAATCTGAGTCTTTGACTCCCTGTGATAAGTTTAGTCTAAACATCTTCAAATTGCAAAACAGATTTCTCACATGACTGAGTGTTTCCCAGGAGATTCATATTATTAACATGTCAATTTAGCTCCTTCTCACTCAGTGTAAACAGTCAGATATCTGAACATCACCAGTTTGGCAAGTGTTTCTTGTTGATTGTAAATAGTAACTTCCACCCTGCTGCACTCCTAATTGTCTTTTTTGTTATTTACTCATAGGATGTGGGTGTTGCTGGCCAGGCCAGCATTTACTGTCCATCTTTACATGCCCTGGAGAAGGTGGTGGTGAGCTAATTTCTACTCCTGTCGTCCATGTGCTGTAGGTAGACCCACAATGCCCTTAAAGAGGGAATTCCAGGATTTTGGCCCAGTGACAGTGAAGAAAGATGATCCCCTGGCTTGATGGTAATGGTTGAGTGGAGGATATGCCAGGCCATGAGGTTGCAGATTGTGCTAGACTATAATTCTACAGCTGTTGGTGACCCAAAACGCTCCATATATGGCCAGACTTGCATTGCTAGATCTGTTTGAAGTCTATCCCATTTAACACAGTGATGGGGGTATTGTCAATGTGAAGGTGGGACTTTAATCTTCACAAAGGCTGTGAGGTGGTCACTCCGACAGATACTATCATGGTTAGATGCAGCCAGCAGATTGGTAAGGGTGAGGCCAAGTATGTTTTTCCCTCTTGTTGGCTCCCTCACCACCTGCTGCAGACTCAGTTTAACAACAATGCCCCTTAGGACCTGACCTGCTTGATCATTAATGTTGCTGCCAAGCCACTGTTGATGGTGGGCTTTGAAATCCCCCACTCAGAGTATATTCTGTGCCCTTGCCACCCTCAGTGCTTCCTCCAAGTGTTGTTCAACATGGAGGAGCACAGATTCATTGGCCAAGGGAGGATGGTATGTGGTAACCAGCAGGAGGTTTCCTTGCCAATGTTTAACCTGAAGCCATGAGACCTCATGGAGTTCACAGACAATGTTGAGGACTTCCAGGGCAACTCCCTCCTGACTATATCCCAGCTCCACAGGGTCTGTCCTGCCAATGGGACAGGACATAGCCAGGAATGGTTGATTCTGTGAGTATGACTATGTCAGGCTGGTGCTGGGCTAGTGTGTGAGAGACAGCTCTCCCAATTTTGGCACTAGCCCCTAGATGTTGGTCAGGTGGGCTTTGCAGGGTTGGCAGGGCGGAGTTTGTAGTTCACATTTCCTGTGCCTTTTTCAATGTCGGGAAGTAAGTCCAGTTTCATTTCTGTTCTGAAACTTTCTAACAGTCGATACAATTGAGTGATTTGCTTGTCCATTTCAGATGGCAGTGAAGAGTCAACCACAACGCTGGGGGTCTGGAGCTATCACTGGACTGTTAATCCAGAGACACAGGTAATGTTCTGGGGATGCAGATTTAAATCCTGCCAAGGCTGATGGTGGAATTTGAATTCAATAATAAATGATCTGGATTTAAGAGTCTAATGAAGACTTTGAATCCATTGCTGGTTGTTGGGAAAACACCCAATTGATTCAGTAATGTCCTTTAGGGAAGGAAATCTGCCATCCTTACCTGGTCTGACCTACATGTGACTCCAGACCCACAGCAACATGGTTGACTCTTAACTGCCCTCTGGGTAATTAGGGATGGGTAATAAATGCTGCTGTGCCAGTGATGCCCTCATCCTGTGAATGAATAAATGTCAGACCAGGTAAGGATAGTAGAATTCCTTCCCCAAAGGATATTAGGGAACCACTTGGGTTTTTATGACAAGCGTTTCATAGTCATCATTCGACTTTTAACTCTAGATTTTTGTTTTGTTCAATATCCGTCCTCTGTTCTGGTGGAATTTGAACCTGGGCCCCCAGGACATGACTTGCGTCTCTGGGTTACTAAACTAAAAGCATTTTTCCTAACCCCGACACTGTTATGGATGAATAACAAGGATTTAAGCTGATCTTTCGAAGAGGCATCACAGGCATGCTGGGCTGAATGGCCTCCTTCCTTACTGTAAATTTTCATGGTTTTTGTAGCTGCAATTACATAGCATACCAATAATTATAAAACATCGATTTCCTGCAAATATAATTACCCGCCATGGGCTTCCACTCAGACTGTACAGATTCTCTATATTCCAAACAGTTTATGAACAGGAAATGCTGCAAATACACAAGAAATCAGCTCAGAGTTGGCAGAGAGAGACAGATTGGAATGACTCAGGCATTCCACCCACAACATTAACTTGTCTCGGAGATTACACTTACTGACTGAAGGCACGGAACACTTCCACAGTTCTTTATCTCGATAGTTCTCACTCTAATGTCCAGGTTCCTCAAGACTTCATGCCCCTCCTTATCTCTGTAACCTCTGTAACCTTATCTCCAGTCTCACAACCATCCAAAGGTTCTGCAGTTTTCCAAATCTGGCCTTTGCTTCATCCTTCACTTCCTTAACTCCACATTCCAACCGTATTGGTCCTGAACTCTGAACACTGGAGCTGCCTGTCTGAACACTCTCTGCCTCTCTCTCTCTTCCTTGTTATGGGAGAAAGATCTGCTACCCTGCCCACCTACAGCATGACCACATAAGAAACACAGAGTCAGGTTTGTGAAACACAGAGATCAAGCCTGCCAACACACATAGAACACACCCACAATGCCCCAGTCTTGGCCAAGCAGGCTAACAAAGAAACCAGGTATGGCCAAGCTGCTCCCAGACCAGAGAATACACTTCCCAAACAGCCTGCACAGTAAAGCTCCCAGCCCCGATTAGCACTGCGATCCCAAAACGCTAAGGGCAGGCTCACGTCCTGTTGAAACCAATACCACATAAACAAAGAGGCAGACTGAGAGTCCCCGGAAGATTTCGCTCGCAGGAGGAACACAATGGACAGACCTGGATGCCAGGAGAAGAGACATTCACACATCTGCGTGCGGACAGGAAATACAATGAAGAATCCTCTAGAAGACATCCTAACCCACTCACGGAAATGGCTGGAATCTCCTGTGTCAACTACAAATGAATTGCTGCTGCCGGACGTTTGATTAATTTTCATTCAGTTTATTCTTGTTTTAATCGCTTCATAATTTTCCCCATTGTACTGTAACTGCTTTACAATTATCACCTATGTGCAGTGCCCCTATAAAGCCTGTCTGCACCTTCCACTCAGGGAAGAGAATCCTGGCCATCTGTGCAGAGAATCAATTCTGTGTCAGCCTGGTCAATTTCTCTTCCACAATTTTGCTTTGTTCAATATACCGTTTTCCTGCTGCGCTTTTCCAGCAACACACTTTCAGCTCTGATCTCCAGCATCTGCAGTCCTCACTTTCTCCTCAATAAACCGTTTGTCAATTTCACCGTGATCCTCGTTTTGTGGTCTCTGATTCCATGGGCTGAATTTTTCCAACACTTGTAAACATTCCTTCAAACCTACCCTTGCTCCTCTCTCCTAAGATCATCCTGTGTGAATCAGTGCCAATTTTGATCTAACTTTGCTCCTGTGAAAGCCCCTTGGGACATTTTATTATGTCGTAGGCGCTATGTAAATGCAAGCCGATGGGTTTGTTTTATCTTGCATTTTCAGAGGTTCACGCTTTGATTCAGGAGAATATCTCTGTTGTTCCCATTGGCCAAAGACTCAGATTCAGTATTGACTGTTCAGAATTGGAGCACATGACATCGTATGATAAAGGAAGTTGGATAAAGGAACACAAAATGGGTGTCAAACTATTGTTGACTATTTTCCCTCAATGTGCTGAGTGTGATTTCACCGGTAAATACCGGGAGATTTCTTTCCCCTCTAAACTGGTCTTAGGACTGTTTTAATTCTCCCGGGAGACTGTGTGTCCAGGGTGGGGAGCCAATGATGTACACACAGCTGGAAGTTAGCTGGATAGTTTGGGTAGGGTTTAGCCAATCTCTCTCCCTTGCTTTCATCTTGCGTCAAATTCTTCCAATAGCTCACCAGGAAAGTGGAATTGGAGGAGGCCATTCAGCCTATCAAATCTCTTCCACCTTTCAATCAGCAAATGGTGAGCATCGTCATGGCCATGGAGTCATAGAGATTGAAAGCACAGAGAAAGGCTCCTCAACCCATCAAGTTTGTGCCAGTCAAAAACAACCACCTAACTATTCTAATCCCATTCCCCACTAGTTGGTCCATCTTCTTAGCATGTGCGCATCTGAATAATTCTCCAATGTGATGAGGGTTTGTGTCTCTCCCATCCTTCCAGGCAGTGGGTTCCAGATCCCCAAAGCCTTGTGGGTGAAAAGGCTTTCCCTCACATCTCCTTTCAACTTCCCACTCCTTACCTTCGGTCTGCGCCCCTGGACATTGATCCCTCCACAACGGGGACATGTTTCTTTCCATCCACCCCATCTGTATTCCTCACAGTTTTATACATCTCCATCACATTCCCCTTCAGTTTCCTCTACTTCAAGGAGAACAATCCCAAGTCTGTCCGGTCTCCATAACTGAATCTCTTTAGACCTAGCAACAGCCTCGGAACTCTCTCCTGCACCCTCCCCAGTGCAATCACATCACTCTGTGGATTCCAGAGCTACACCCAGTACCCTAAGCTGTGGCCTAACTAGTGTTTTAGACACCCGCACCAATCAACCACACCGCCCTGTGGCCCAACATTTCAACTCCCCTTCCCACTCTACCGAGGACATGGAGGTCCTGGGCCTCCTTCACCGCCGCTCCCTCACCACCAGACACCTGGAGGAAGAACGCCTCATCTTCCCCCTCGGAACACTTCAACCCCAGGGCATCAATGTGGACTTCAACAGCTTCCTCATTTCCCCTTCCCCCACCTCACCCCAGTTCCAAACTTCCAGCTCAGCACTGTCCCCATGACTTGTCCGGACTTGTCCTACCTGCCTATCTCCTTTTCCACCTATCCACTCCACCCTCCTCCTTCACCTATCACCTTCATCCCCTCCCCCACTCACCCATTGTACTCTATGCTACTTTCTCCCCACCCACACCCTCCTCTCACTTATCTCTCCATCCTTCAGGCTCTCTGCCTGTATTCCTGATGAAGGGCTTTTGCCCGAAACATCAATGTTACTGCTCCTTGGATGCTGCCTGAATTGCTGTGCTTTTCCAGCACCACTCTAATCTAGAGTCTGGTTTCCAGTATCTGCAGTCATTGTTTTTACCCCCTAACTAGTGTTTTATACAGTTCCAGCATCACCTCCCTGCTCTTATAGCTATGCTTTGGCTAATGAAGGCATGTGGTCCATGTAACCTCTTTTTACCTGTCTTGCTACCTTAAGGGACCAGTGAATATGCACAAGTCCCCTCTGATCCTCAGTGCTTTCCAGGGTCCCACCATTCTCCATGTATTCTAAATGCCCTCCTGTGTTTTAAAGAACAAAGAACAGCACAGCACAGGAACAGGCCCTTCTGCCCACCAAGACTATCCCAACAAATGATGCTTTCTAAGCTATGAACCGTTTGTTCCCAATCAGTCACTATCCCTCTATTCCCTGCCCATTCATGTATCTGTCAAGATACCTCTTTACGTTGCTATCTGCTTCTACCTGCACTGGCAACGTATTTCAGGCACTTACCACTCTCTACGTAAAATAACTTGCCTCTCACATCTCCTTTAAAGTTTCCCCCATTTTCACCTTTAACCTATGCCCCCGAGTGATTGACATTTCTGCCCTGGGAGAAAGACTCTGACCAGCCATTCTATCCACGCCTCTCATTATTTTGTAAACTTCTATAGGGTCACCCTTCAGCTCCTGATGTTCAAGTGAAAGCAAACCAAGTTTGTCCAAACTCTCCCCATGGCTCATACCCTCCGAACCAGGCAACGTCCTGTTAAACCGTTTCTGTACCATGTCTAAAGCCTCCACATCTCACTGGTAGTAAGGCAACCAGAACTGTACACAATATTCCAAATGTGGCCAAACTCAAGTTGTATACAACTGCAGTATGACGAGCCATGACTTTCTCTATACTCATTAATGTCGTTAACAATCGTCTGTCAGTTTTAGTTACACCTCTAGTATCCACAACCATTTAGAAGAAAAACATATCCCGAATGTCCAATGTTATTTCTGTGCAGATGTTTTTCTTGATTACACTTATATTGGGCCTTATGCTAATTTGAAGGTAATGCCTCCCCCCTCTCCTCTTCATTCCACTGAAACAGGAGATATTTTCTCCCTATCTAGCCCATCAGACCTTTTCTTTATCATTTTAAACGTTGCCCATATTTGGCACAGAAACACTGTCAAGATGGAAAAGCGAGTTTTATGTGTTTATTTTAAAAGAGCTTAGAGATTATGAATAACTGCCACAATATCAGAGGTCAGGGCAGGAGATGTATTGCAGTCAGGAATGTGAGAGATGTCATTCTTGATAGCTGGTGTCTGGATATTGAGATCTTCAGGGGCTGAGAATATGCAGGCCTCAAGAAGCTTCCTGAACATTGTACGATTGAACAGACTGGGGATATTTTCTCTCGAGACTGACGCATGCCCCGGCTAGGATCCTTGTAATTATGAAAGGTTTCAATAGAGTTGGGGGGGGTGGTGGGAGTAGAGATTTTCCAACTGTGGGACGGCCAGGATAAGAACCATGAAACATTATATGGCTGCCAATGAATCCCAGTGAGAATTCACGAAGAGCTCCCCTGTCCAGGAAAAGCTCCTTTATTCAGAAATAAGTGATCAGAATGTGGAACTCATTATCACGGGAAGTGTTGAGGTAAATTATACAAAATAGCTATAAGTCTAATTAGATAAATACAGGGGGGAGAAAAGGGTAGAAGGACACATTGATCAAGTGGCTTGTGGAAACTCAAGAGTGCAGGGAGAGGCCATTTGGCTCATCGAGTCTGCACTAACCCTCCGATGAGCATCCTACCCAGAGCCAGTCCCCCACTCTATCCCTTTAATCCCACATTTAACATGGCCAATCCACCCGAACCTGCACACCCCTGGACACTATGGATGATTTAGCATGGCCAAACCAAATAACCTGCACATCTTTGGAGGAAACCGGAGCACCCAGAGGAAACCCACACAGACATTGGGAGAATGTGCCGACACCACACAGACAGTCATCCAAGGCTGGAATTGAACTTGGGTCCCTGGCACTGTGCGACAGCAATGCTCACCACTGAGCCATCCCTCATGTGGACGATAAACAATGGGATGGAGAATTTGGTACAAATGATCCGTATCTGTGCTCAAAATACTGTGTCACACCTTCTAATGCTTGAACTGATCTAAGTTGGCTCTACGGAGCTGTCTGGGCTATGGTGATGGTGCAGTGGCAGAGGGTGGCGATATCGGTGGACTCACAGCCTGAAGGCCCAAGTGAACATTCTGAGGGGGCCTGGGTATGAATCCTACAATTTGAACCGAAGGAAACATTTTCAAATCAAAAGCTAACTAAATGGTGACACATCAGCCATGATCTTATTGTTTCTTATCTTCTTATGTTCTTATAACCACTGCTCAAAAACCCGCTGTAAAAACTCATCCGGTTGACCAATACCCTTTCAGGAAGGAAATCTACTGTGCTCACCTAGTCTGGCCTACACATGACTCCAGACCCACCTCAATGTTGTTGACTATAAACTGAAATGGCTGCACGATCCCCTCAGTTGTACTCAGTGAGGGATTCAGTGATGGCAATGCCATTGAATGTCAAGGGATGGTGATTAGATCCTTTCGTGTTGGAGGTGTCTGTTGCTTGGCATTTGTCTGCCATGAATTTTATTTATGTCTTATTCATGCAAACCTGTACATTATCTGTGTCTCCTGCATCTGGTCAGAGAGATCTTCAGCATTTGAGGAGTCAGAAATAGTGCTGACCATTGTAGAGCACGCATCCTACTTTCTATCTTATGATGGAGCGAGAAGGTTTTTAAATTATACTCCTAACTGTTTTTGTTTTGGCAATTTTATGAACATTGATTGGGAGATAATAATAGGTCAGGGGTCAAGAGTAACTCCTCTGTTTTTCTTCAAAGCAGTATCCCTGGGAGCCTATAGATTGATCTGAATAGAAGCGGTCTCAGTTTAACAAAGGAGGGCATGTCTGAGAGTACAGAGGTCCCTCAGTATTACATTGAGTTGGGATTTCAGGACTCCAGGTTCTAGAGTGTGCCCTGAATCCATGTCTTCAAGCGTCAGAGGCAAGAGTGACACCTGTCTGAACCGCAGCCAGCCCCTGTGTAGAGATGCGAATGTCAGGTGTACAGAGGGCTGAGGGGGTTTTGTGTTTATGCACAAAGGTGGAAGACCCAGGTAAGGATCTGGAGGTCAAATGAAAAATAAGCAAAAAGAATCAAAAGGAGAAATAAAAGAAACCCTGATCCTTTCACAGGCTAACAAATTAAATACATTTAAAAATCACACAACACCAGGTGAGAGTCCAACAGGTTTTGGAAGCACTAGCTGTCAGAGTGCTGTTTCTTCGTCAGGTAGCTACAGTTCAGGCTTATTCAAGAGATAACCCTTTCCTGTTAAGATAGATGTTTTAGGGAAATGGTGCTGTTGTGCGGATGTCGTAGAAATAGTAAACTGAAGATCAGGGGTAGGCCATTCAGCCTTTCACAGCCTTCCACCATTCACATGGTCACGGCTGATCATGCCATGACATCCCCCCCTTTCTCCTCACATCCTTTGATCCTTCTACTCTGAACAACTATACCTCCGTATTTCTTCAACGTTTTGGCCTCGACAGTTTCCTGTCACAGAAAATTTCACAGCCTCATCATTCTCTGGATGAAGAAATTTCTCCTCATCTTTGTCAAAAATAGCTGACCCCCTTAGACTATTTTTAGGGGTCTAAGTGATGCCTGGTTCTGGATTCTCCGGATATCAGGGATATCATTCCTGCTTTTACCCCTATCTAGTCATAGAGTCATAGAGATGTACAGCATGGAAACAGACCCTTTGGTCCAACCTGTCCATGCCGACCAAATATCCCAACCCAATCTAGTCCCACCTGCCAGCACCCGGCCCATATCCTCCCAAACCCTTCCTATTCATATACCCATCCAAATGCCTCTTAAATGTTGCAATTGTACCAACCTCCACCACATCCTCTGGCAGCTCATTCCATACACGTACCAACCTCTGCGTGAAAACGTTGCCCCTTAGGTCTCTTTTATATCTTTCCCCTCTCACCCTAAACTTAAGCCCTCTAGTTCTGGACTCCCTGACCCCAGGGAAAAGACTTTGCCTATTTATCCTATCCATGCCCCTCATAATTTTGTAAACCTCTATAAGGTCACCCCTCAGCCTCCAACGCTCCAGGGAAAACAGCCCCAGCCTGTTCAGCCTCTCCCTGTAGCTCAAATCCTCCAACCCTGGCAACATCCTTGTAAATCATTTCTGAACCCTTTCAAGTTTCACAACATCTTTCCGAAAGGAAGGAGACCAGAATTGCACACAATATTCCAACAGTGGCCTAACCAATGTCTTGTACAGCTGCAACATGACCTCCCAACTCCTGTACTCAATACTCTGACCAATAACGGAAAGCATACCAAACACCTTCTTCACTATCCTATCTACCTGTGACTCCACCTTCAAGGAGCTATGAACCTGCACTCCAAGGTCTCTTTGTTCAGCAACACTCCCTAGGACCTTACCATTAAGTGTGTAAGTCCTGTTAAGATTTGCTTTCCCAAAATGCAGCACCTCACATTTATCTGAATTAAACTCCATCTGCCACTTCTCAGCCCATTGGCCCATCTGGTCCAGATCCTGCTGTAATCTGAGGTAACCCTCTTCGCTGTCCATACACCTCTAATTTTGGTGTCATCTGCAAACTTACTAACTGAACTTCTTATGCTCGCATCCAAATCATTTATGTAAATGACAAAAGGTAGAGGACCCAGCACCAATCCTTGTGGCACTCCACTGGTCACAGGCCTTCAGTCTGAAAAACAACCCTCCATCACTACCCTCTGTCTTCTACCTTTGAGCCAGTTCTGTATCCAAATGGCTAGTTCTCCCTGTATTCCATGAGATCTAACCTTGCTAATCAGTCTCCCATGGAGAACCTTGTCGAACGTCTTACTGAAGTCCACATAGATCACATCTACTGCTCTGCCCTCATCAATCTTCTTTGTTACTCCATCAAAAAACTCAATCAAGTTTGTGAGACATGATTTCCCACGCACAAAGCCATGTTGACTATCCCGAATCAGTCCTTGCCTTTCCAAATACATGTACATCCTGTCCCTCAGGATTCCTTCCAACAACTTGCCCTCCACCGAGGTCAGGCTCACTGGTCTATAGTTCCCTGGCTTGTCCTTACCACCCTTCTTAAACAGTGGCACCACATTTACCAACCTCCAGTCTTCCGGCACCTCACCTGTGACTATCGATGATACAAATATCTCAGCAAGAGGCCCAGCAATCACTTCTCTAGCTTCCCATAGAGTTCTCGGTACACCTGATCAGGTCCTGGGGATTTATCCACCTTTACCCATTTCAAGACCTCCAGCACTTCCTCCTCTGTAATCTGGACATTTTGCAAGATGTCACCATCTATTTCCCTACAGTCTATATCTTCCGTATCCTTTTCCACAGTAAATACTGATGCAAAATATTCATTTAATATCTCCCCCATTTTCTGCGGCTCCAGACAAAGGCCGCCTTGCTAATCTTTGAGGGGCCCTATTCTCTCCCTAGTTACCCTTTTGTCCTAAACATATTTGTAAAAACCCTTTGGATTCTCCATATTTCTATTTGCCAAAGCTATCTCATGTCCCCTTTTGGCCCTCCTGATTTCCCTCTTAAGTATACTCCTACTTTCTTTATACTCTTCTAAGGATTCACTCGATCTATCCTGTCTATACCTGACATATGCTTCCTTCTTTTTCTTAACCAAGTCCTCAATTTCTTTAGTCATCCAACATTCCCTATACCTACAGCCTTCCCTTTCACCCTGACAGGAATATACTTTCTCTGGATTCTTGTTATCTCATTTCTGAAGGCTTCCCGTTTTCCAGCTGTCCCTTTACCTGCGAATATCTGCCTCCAATCAGCTTTCGAAAGTTCTTGCCTAATACCATCAAAATTGGCCCTTCTCCAATTTACAACTTCAACTTTTGGATCTGGTCTATCCTTTTCCATCACGATTTTAAAACAAATAGAATTATGGTCACTGGCCCCAAAGTGCTCCCCCACTGACACCTCAGTCACCTGCCCTGCCTTATTTCCCAAGAGTAGGTCAAGTTTTGCACCTTCTCTCGTAGGTACATCCACATACTGAATCAGAAAATTGTCTTGTACACACTTAAGAAATTCCTCTCCAGCTAAACCTTTAACACTATGGCAGTCCCAGTCTATGTTTGGCAAGTTAAAATCCCCTACCATAACCACCCTATTATTCTTACAGATAGCTGAGGTCTCCTTACAAATTTGTTTCTCAATCTCCCTCTGACTATTGGGGGGGGTCTATAATACAATCCCAATAAGGTGATCATCCCTTTCTTATTACTCAGTTCCACCCAAATAACGTTCCTGGATGTATTTCCAGGAATATCCTCCCTCAGCACAGCTGTAATGCTATCCCTTATCAAAAATGCCACTCCCCCTCCTCTCTTGCCTCCCTCTCTATCCTTCCTGTAGCATTTGTATCCTGGAACATTAAGCTGCCAGTCCTGCCCATCCCTGAGCCAAGTTTCCGTAATTGCTATGATATCCCAGTCCCATGTTTTTAACCATGCCCTGAGTTCATCTGCCTTCCCTGTTAGGCCCCTTGCATTGAAATAAATGCAGTTTAATTTATTAGTCCTACCTTGTCCCTGTCTACCCTGACTGTTTGACTCACTTCTATTCTCAGCTGTACCCATTTCAGATCGATATCCTTCCTCACTATCTCCCTGGGTCCCACCCCCCCACCTTACTAGTTTAAATCCTCCCAAGCAGTTCTAGCAAATTTCCCTGCTAGTATATTAGTCCCCTTCCAATTTAGGTACAATCCGTCCTTCTTGTACAGGTCACTTCTACTCCAAAAGAGATTCCAATGGTCCAAAAATGTGAATCCTTCTCCCATTCACCAGCTCCTCAGCCATGCATTCATCTGCTTTATCCTCCTATTCCTGCCCTCACTAGCTTGTAGCACTGGGAGTAATCCAGATATTACTACCCTTGAGGACCTCCTTTTTAAATTCCTGCCTAATTCTCTGTAATCTCCCTTCAGAGTCTCAACCTTTTCCCTTCCTATATCCTTGGTTCCAATGTGGACAATGACCTCTTGCTGGCCCCTCTCCCCCGTGAGAACATTCTGCACCCTCTCTGAGACATCCTTGATCCTGGCACCGGGGAAACAACACACCATTCTGCTTTTTCTCTGCTGGCCACAGAAACGTCTGTCTATACCTCTGACTACAGAACCCCCTAACACAAATGATCTCTTGGAAGCCGACGTACCCCTCGTTGCATTAGAGCCAGTCTCAATACCAGAAACATGGCTGTTTGTGCTACGTTCCCCTGAGAATCCATCACCCCCTACATTTTCCAAAACAGCATACCTGTTTGAAATGGTATATCCACAAAAGACTGCTGCACTAGCTGCCTACCTCTCTTACCATTCCTGGAGTTAACCCATCTATGTGACTGTATCTGAGACATTACCCCCTTCCTATAACTGCCATCCATTACATACTGTTGCTGTTGCAAATTCCTCATTGCTTCTATTTGTCTCTCCAACCAATCCACTCGATCTGATAAGATTTGCATCCAACAGCATTTATGGCAGATATAATCCGCAGTAACCCTTAAACTCTCTTTAAACTCCCACATCTCACAAGAAGTACACATCACTTTTTTTGCTCCATTTTTCCTCCTTCACAATCTACAGACCCAGAAAATAGCACCGTCTTATTCCTCTACAAACACTGCCCCAGGTTAAATTAATAGCTATGGCTTATATTTTAAGTTTAATCAAGAGTCTTATCTCCAAAAACATATATTCAAGAAAGAATCCACTATACTCACTACTGCAGCCTTTCTCTTGGACAGACTTAAAACAACAATTAACTTATCTGATGCTGTGCTGTGAAATTCGCCCAACAGTTCCTCCAAGATTAGTTGTGAATTTCACTGTTTGTTAATTTTCCCAGATGCACTCCGATGTCCAGTGATACACAAATTCAAACAGCAAAGGCGGTAACTGTGCAGGTTCTCTCTCTCTCCTGCACTGTCCTCACCATGTGCTTCCTTTGTCTGCTCTTATCCCTTTTAAACTGCTGTTGTTTTGACTTTTTTTTGTCCAAAGTTCCAAAACAATGCAACAGCATACAAAACAGTAATTGCTGCTCCTGGAATTCGAGGAAATTACCTCCAACACCTAAAATACCTCAAAAAAAGGAGCAACTCTTACAGTCAGAAATTTTTCCCGTCCCTAGTCATGTCAGACTTTTACAGATTCCTATGAGGTGTCCTCAGTCTCCAAGATCCCTGTTGTTCTAGCTAATCCAGTCACTCCCTGGATGTCAGACCTGCCATCCCAGGAATAAATCATGTAATTGAAGTAACAAACCAGATGCCTATTCAAATGTTCTGGGGACATATGTTTATCCAGGTGGAGTTTAAATTTAATTAATAAGTCTGGAATACAGTAATGATGACCATTACAGCTGTCATTGATCTTCATAAAAAAACCCTCTGGCTCGCCAATGCCCTTTGGGGAGGGAAATCTGCTGTCCTTACCTGGTCTGGGCTGCATGGCAGTGGTTAAAAAGGGCTGAGTGGCCTCTTTCTGTGCATTGTTGCTGTGAAAGTCGAGTAGAGATTATTCAGTTTGAGGGTCATATGGGTAAGGGCAGTTAGATTGCAGCTTGCTCCGTGTTACGTGTTACTCTGCCCATTTGACTCAACCCAGTCGTAAAAATATCCACCCTGATAGGACACGGGTGACATCACCCTGTTGCAAAAGCAGCCAGGAAGTCATGTGATCAAAGAGAAAGGGCATGAAGCCAAACCCAGGCTGGTTGGCTGGGGCAGCCTCACCGGAAGGTCCACACAGCTGCTTCTAGCTCATTGCAACAACGGATGACTTCATCCATGCTTCCTCATTCTGTCAGTGTCACGAGAGAAGGAAACAGATTGCTCTGGACATGCAGTGGAATGAACCATGTGTAATCAAACGCGTCCGACTGGGTTAATCAGCCACAAACACAGAGAATGTTAGAGGAGCTCAGCAGGTCTGCCAGCCTGTGTGCAGAGGGAAAGCAGAGTTAATATTTCAAGTCCTGTTGGCTCCTTCCTATCAGAAAGATGTTGTGAAACTTGAAAGGGTTCAGAAAAGATTTACAAGGATGTTGCCAGGGTTGGAGGATCTGAGCTATAGGGAGAGGCTGAACAGGCTGGGGCTGTTTTCCCTGGAGCGTCGGAGGCTGAGGGGTGACCTTATAGACAAAATTATGAGGGGCATGGATAGGATAAATAGGCAAAGTCTTTTCCCTGGGGTCAGGGAGACCAGAACTAGAGGGCATAGGTTTAGAGTGAGAGGGGAAAGATATAAAAGAGACCTAAGGGGCAACTTTTTCATGCAGATGGTGGTACGTGTATGGAATGAGCTGCCAGAGGATGTGTGGAGGCTGGTACAATTGCAACATTTAAAAGGCATTTGGATGGGTATATGAATAAGAAGGTTTTGGAGGGATATGGACCAGGTGCTGGCAAGTGGGACTAGATTGGATTGGGATATCTGGTTGGCGTGGACAGTTTGGAATGAAGGGTCTGTTTCCATGCTGTACATCTCTATGACTATGACTCTATGACTATGACAGAACCTCAGATGATATCTGGTCTGGCCTACATGTGACTCCAGGCTGATGGCAATCTGGTTGACTCTTAAATGCCATCGGTTGTACCAAACTACTACAGTATTGTGCAGACTGGTCCAGTATGAAAAGGCAGTTTACTGCCTCCTCAAGGGCACATGAGACAGGCATTAAATACTGTGCCTGGGAATGATGTCTGCACATTGCGTTTGAATTGAAAGCAATTGATTTACAAGTGAGTTGACAGAAGACCTCAATGCTAACCAGCAAGGAAAGATTCTTAAGAAGATTCCTTGAAAGTGGAGTCTCAGGTAGATAGGATAGCATGTTTTCCTTCATTGGTCAGAGTATTGAGTACAGGAGTTGGGAGGTCATGTTGCGGCTGTACAGGACATTGGTTAGGCCTCTTTTGGAATATTGTATGCAGTTCTGGTCTCCCTCCTATCGGAAGGATGTTGTGAAACTTAAAAGGGCTCAGAAAAGATTTACAAGGATGTTGCCAGGGTTGGAGGGTTTGAGTGACAGGGAGAGGCTGAACAGGCTGGGGCTGTTTTCTCTGGAGCATCAGAGGCTGAGGGGTGACCTTATAGAGGTTTATAAAATCATGAAGGGCATGATTAGGGTAAACAGACAAGGTTTTTTCCCTGGGGTGGGGGTGCCCAGAACTAGAGGGCACAGGTTTAAGGTGAGAGGGGAAAGATTTAAAAGGGACCAAAGGGGCAGTGTTTTCACACAGAGGGTGGTGGGTGTATGGAATGAGCCGCCAGAGGAAGTGGTGGAGGCTGGTACAATTGCAACATTTAAAAGGCATCTGTATGGGTATATGAATAGGAAGGACTTAGAGGGATATGGGCCAAGTGCTGGCAAATGGGACCAGATTAATGTAGGATATCTGGTCAGCATGGAAGAGTTAGACTTAAGGGTCTGTTTCTATGCTAAATTACTTGTGCATGTAAATAGAAACTGCGGTGTATATATCAATATTACAGAGAGCTGCTGCTCCCCATCTATTTCCCCCATCTCTCCATCCACAATCCATCGACCCCTATCCCACTACAATCCCTATTCTTTAGCAGGAAATCTGTCCAATACTACTCCAGCTCCCTTGCCACCACTGAGACACCCTCTCTATCACTAAAATCCCCTCCTCTCTCTTTCCTGAGGGCTATGGCAGAGACTGTACCTCCAATTCCACTCTGGCTGTGAGTTGCCCATTACTGTCCTAGATGCCATCCTGACACTGGGCACCCCAGGGGACTCTTGCTGTTCATTGTTTCTTCATTGTCCAGTAACCTGAGCACAAAACTGAACCCAAAACAGAAATTGCTGGAGAAACTCAGCAGGTCTGGTAGCATCCATGGAGAGAGGAGAACAGCATCTATGTTTCAGTCCAATGACCCTACTTTGAACTGACAGTAGCTAGGTAAAGACAGTACGTATACTGCAGATGGCAGTGGGGGTGGGGGAAGGAGTGACTGAGCTGGGGCTCAGAGAGACAGAGGGATGGAGAATGGGAAATTGGTGGTCGGCCTTATCCCCAGAAATGGATACAGAGACGTCGAGGAAGGGAAAGGACGAGTCGGAGACCAGATGAAGGTGAGAGCAGGATGGAAATTGGAAGTGAAATTGATAAACTTTTCCAGTCCCGGAAGAGGGAAGCAGCACCAATGATGTCATTGAAGTACTGGAGAAAGAGTTGTGGGGAGGGTGCTGAGTCTGATCGGAGCAAGGAATGTTACATGTACTCTACAAAACCCGAAGATTGGTTTAACAGACACACACAGAGATCAGCGGGAGGAGGATGCAGTCTGAGTGAGACGCAGTGTTAACCGTGCCAGAATATGTATTTGATGGCGACTGATTACAGACTGATCACTGCCTCTGAATGAGCTTCACCTGGACACCTGGATCCTGAGGAGTTTTGCGCTGTGTTTGATCCTGAGCATTCCAGATATGTCTCCGTGACATTCAGGACTTGATGTGGGTAAAGTGGAAATATGAAACTTGAAGACATTTAGGTAATTTCAAATGCCAAATGTGCAAATTTAATTTCATCAAAGGAAACCCAGGTGCCTGCCAAGTGTGGTCTAGCTGTTATATTGCAGTGGGAATGGTGTATAAACAGATCATTCAAGGCGTCTAATTAGCTGCATGTTGATCAGGAACTCTGAATAATAATGGGAGAGGCTGACCAGGAATCTCTTTTGCTTTTACCATCTCAAATTTTAAAATTTAATGTTGATCTCACTCTCTGCAGTAGTATCATTGTATTCCTCGTATCATTGTATTCCACGGTCTGTTCTATTATCCTAATCCAGTTTGTATGCTATGATCTGCCTGTACTGCCCACAAAACAAAACTTTTCACTGTACTCTAGGTACATGTAACAACAATAAATCAAATCAAACCTGTTATAAGTTGATACTAAAGCCTTGAGATTACCCGCTGACTCTAACCACTCGATCATAAATTCCGACTGTACATGCTCACTGTGGAGTTTTGTAGAATGCATGTACACAATATAAAAAGTGAAAAGAAAACTTTATTTAACAGTTTTGTTTCTTCTTTTTCATTTGTACATTTCCATCACTTTATTTCAGAGATTGCTTGGCTATTCCACCTGCTCCTTGGTATTGGGAAATACAGCTCCAATCTTTTTGGTTGCTTTGGGAATGTCCCTCCCTCAGTCTTCCAAACTCCAGTGAATACAGTCCTAACCGATCCAATCTCTCCTCACACCAATCCTGTCATCTCAGGAATCAGTTAAATATAAACCTTTGCTGAACTCCCTCCATCACCAGGACGTTATTCCTCAGATAAGGAGACTAAACCTGCACACAATATTCTAGCTGTGACCTCACCAAGACCCCTGTACACATGCAGCAAGACATCCCTGCTTCTGCACTCAAGTCCTCTTACTATAAAGGCCAACGTATCATTTACCTTCTTCACCACCTGCTACACCTGCAATGCTTATTCTCAGCGATTGGTGTCCAGGGACACTCAGGTCTCATTACATCTTACCCTTTCCCAATCTATCGCTATTGAGAAAATAATCTGCCTTCCCCTCCTTTCCAACCAGTGCATAATTCTCACATTTATCTACACCTCCATCCATTATGACGAAGGCCTCTACGCCCTCCGTTTCTTCCTCTCCCGGTGTCCCCACCAGTACCCTTCCACTGACACTCTCATTCGTTTGGCTGAACTTGTCCTCATCCTCAATAATTCCTCCTTTGAATCCTCCCACTTCCTCCAGACCAAAGGGGGTAGCCATGGGCACCCGCATGGGCCCCAGCTATGCCTGTCCCTTGGACGGGTACATGGAACAGTCCATCTTCTGAAGTTACACCGGCACCATTCCCCACCTTTTCCTCCGCTACATCGATGACTGTATCGGTGCCACCTCGTGCTCTAACGAGAAGGTTGAACAGTTCATCAACTTCACCAATACATTCCTCCCCGACCTTAAGTTCACCTGGACCATCTCAGACACCTTTCTGGACCTCTCAGATCATTGTTTGAGCTTGTACCAGGCACCTGACTTAAATCCAGAGGTAGCTGAGATTCTCTGGTGGATTTCCCACCTTGGTGTCAGGATGCTGTGAGCTCATGTCCCAATCTAGTGTCTTCAGTGTGCAATCCAGAAACAGACTCAGATTTTCATGGAACCAGGTTGAATTGGGAACAATGACAGGTAGGACCTGACTCTAGGATGTCTTCACCCTTCCCATGTCTGGCAATATGAGTCAGTGTGGGATAAGATATTATCCCCGAAACATTGATTGGTGGATTGGCCATGCTAAACTACCCATAAGTGTCCAGGGATGTGCAAGCTGGATGGATTAGCCGTGGGAAATACAGGATTACATGGATAGGGTGGCTCAGGGTGGGATGCTCTTCAGAGGGTTGGTGTCGACTTGATGGGTTGAGTGGCCTGCTTTCACTCTGTAGGGATTCTGTGAATATGTGAAAGGTAGCACCTGCAGCAAACAGGAACACTTTCATAAGCACACTGGGAATATCAGCTGAGATTGTGTCCTCCTGTTTTCAAAGTGGGTTTTTGAGCATAAACTGCTGAATCATTGGTGAGACTGTTCCACCCTGAACCACAGCCGAAAGCTTAAATTGTAATTGTCTGGTATTTTAAGAGAGAGACATTAAGTGCAGATACAATAATATAGTCCAGGCATATTACATGTTTGCGCGATGAAACCACACGCGGAATTCGTAAACTTTAGGTTGGCAAAGCTGTGAGACATTTCCATAGAGGACTGTTCTTTTCTGAGGTCAGGTATTGGTCAGAATGGGGCAGAATGGTGAGAAAGGTATTCCCTGTGAGCAAAAGAGTCTCAAACATCAACATTGGACAGAGCAAAGGAAGAGAAACATAGCAATCCTTCACACTGATGCTAGTTACTGAAGACAGAAAGAAATAAAGGGACCAACATGTTAAGGGATCTAATGAGGTCCATGGTGAATTCACAAAGTTTGGGATTATTTCCATAGCTGTGGATGACGGGAAAGAAAGAAGGGGTGGCACGATGGCACAGTGGTTAGCACTGCTGCCTCACAATGCCAGGGACCGGGGTTCAATTCCAGCCTCGGGTGACTGTCTGTGTGAAGTTTGCA
This sequence comes from Chiloscyllium plagiosum, assembly GCF_037043375.1. NCBI lineage: Eukaryota > Metazoa > Chordata > Chondrichthyes > Orectolobiformes > Hemiscylliidae > Chiloscyllium > Chiloscyllium plagiosum. Next base: position 11,142,142 of record NW_028270154.1, read on the forward strand.
CATTCTCCCCGTGTCTGCGTGGGTTTCCTCCGGGTACTCTGCTTTCCTCCCACAATCCAAAGATGTGCAGGTCAGGTGAATTGGCCACGCTAAATTGCCCGTAGTGTTAGGTGCATTAGTTAGGGGGAGTGGGTCTGGGTGGGTTACTCTTCTTCAGAGGGTCGGTGTGGACTAGATTCCACACTAGGGAATCTCATCTTCAAAAAAAAAGAATTGGAACAGGATGATCCCAAATTCAATTAGATTATGGCTGCTCTGCACTTTAACTGTGTTTTCTTTCAGATAGTCTCAGTTCGAGGATGTGGGATTGCTGACAGGTCCAGCATTTATTGCTCATTCCTGATTGAGAATGATATAACACAGATAGAGGCCATTCGTTCCTTCATGTCTGTACTGTCTCTTCGCCATCCATATGTCCAATGAGAAGAGAAGTTGGGAAGTCATGTTACAGCTGTACAGGACATTGGTTTGGCCACTTTTGGAATACTGCATCCAATTTTGGTCTCCTTCCTATTGGATATTGTGAAACTTGAAAGGGTTCAGAAAAGATTTACAAGGATGTTGCCAGGATTGGAGGGTTTGAGTTATAGGGAGAGGCTGAATAGACTGGGGCTGTTTTCCCTGGAGCGCTGGAGTCTGAGGGTTGATATTACAGAGGTTTATAAAATCATGAGGGGCATGAATAGGGTAAACAGACAAGGTCTTTTCCCTGGGGTGGGGGAGTCCAGAACTAAAGGGCATAGGTTTAGGGTGAGAGGGGAAAGATTTAAAAGGGACCTAAGGGGCAACGTTTTCACGCAGAGGGTGGTACGTGTATGGAATGAGCTGCCAGAGGAAGTGGTGGAGGCTGGTACAGTTACAACATTTAAAAGGCATCTGGATGGGTATATGAATAGGAAGGGTTTGGAGGGATATGGGTGAAATGCTGGCAAGTTGACATTGAATCTACTTTTACTGCCCTGTTAGACAGCATGTTCCAGATCACGACACTTCATTACGCAAAATAAAAAAAAAACCCTCAATTGGTGCAACTGCAAATTATCCCTGCCCTGGAGTTGCTGACTCTCTTGTTACTGGGGGAAAAAAAAATCCTACATCCTAAACATCAAAACCCTTCGTTATTTTGGAGCTGATTAAGTTCGGCTGAACACTTTCTGTGTTGAGAGCACTTTCAGCCGTCAGTGAGAGATGGTGGTGACAGCTCCATTATTACTGGATGAGCAATCGACAGATTAATATTCTGTGGGGAAAGTAAACCAAAGAACTGTGGATGCTGGAAATCAGATATTTCTGGAAAAATGTAGAACACTTCTGAAGAAGGGTTATTGGACCTTAAACATTAACTCTGTTTCTCTCCACAGGTGCTGCCAGACCTGCTGAGCTTCTGTCTTTGAAGCAAGCGGTACTATTTGTCAAAATTCCATTGGTTCCATTTTCCTGAGGCTACCCAAGGATCTGACCTCACTTACTGCATGCTTTTAAATGAAAGGAAACTTCTTGAGAGTCTGATTTGCAAGTGGAGAGTACCGCAAACGTAAATGAGCAACATTTTTAATCTAATCAGGGGTGATATAATATTTTTGGAGATATTTTCTTCCAGCCTTTGCCAACTGTAAAGATAAGAGGGCACTGCTTCAAACAGAAACAATTCTTATCAGTCTTTCTCCTGCACTTGCTTTGTTTTGGTTCATTTTTGAAGCCATCCCCTCAGAGTTTTGAATCTCTCAGATGAGCGATTATGTTTCTCCTGACAAATGACTTCCGGGCGCTGTTTACTCTGTCGGTTTTGGACCACCTTTTTGACTGGAGATTGAGGTTCCCCAAGCGCTCTGCTCAAATAATACAATTAACTGGAATTACATCCCCTCTGTGACTGACGAACATAAAGCATGTCAGATCTTCCACTTTTTAATGTTGCAGATTCACTTTGAAGAGAAATGTCTGTGTTGCATTTTTATAGAATAGTAAAACACAAAATCAGGCCGTTCTGTCTATCAGGTCTGTGCTGTCTCACAATCACTCCTCGGCTCTCTCCCCTCATCCCTGCAACTACGTTATGTCAACCGTAACAACACCAAGAAATGGGAGGAACAGGAGGAGAGTGTGGAATCAACGCGGAGTTGTTGGCAGAAATAATTCATCTCAGCCCCCACTGTCCCACCTCCATCTAAAGAGTACCCCGCCCAGCTCCAAATGACCAACTAAACAAGTGATTAACAAGCACTGTACAAGAAATGTTCAATTAATCCAACACCGCAGTTTAATCCGAATGACCGTGCAAATTAGTTCTATTTTAGGACACGTACTGCTGCCTTGTGAAAGCGTGGGATCTGATTCCATTCGACTTTCAGCTCGGCCATTCCCCAAACTTAACAACCTTCAGTCTGTGCAAAGTTTCCCTCTAACCATTTTGTTGCTTATTTTAAATACATGACCTCACACTTGATAGAGGAAATGGTTTTTTTTTACTCTCCTTGCCTTAACAAAACCCAGCACGGTTTTGAGTTCCATGATTACATTTTCACTCTAAGGGAAATAATCCTAATTTCCCCAATCTCTCTGCATATCAAGGACAGTTCAACACTCCCCCAAATTGAGGGAAGAGTTGCGAAGAGGGATGGCTTAAATCAAAATGGAATCAAACATAAATACCCAGCTGTTTTTTTTAATAACAGCCCCAAATTACCCATTAAACAATGAGTCAGCTCACATTATTTCTAATCAATCTTTTTAGACACACTATTATACACCTTTGGGGCACATGAGACTTTTAACCCGAATCATACCCAGCTCCTGTGCTGCAGTGGTAATGAAATGCAGTGGCCCTAAATCCCTAGGCCTGGGTTAAAGTCTCACGTGCCCCAAAGGTGTATAATTCAAGATCGGAGACGGTTACAGAGAGTGGTGAACTCGGCCCGGACAATCACAAAGGCCAAACCTCCCATCTATAGAATCCATCTACCAGGCTCGCTGTCAAGGAAAGGCCGCCAGCATTCTCAAAGATCCATCCCAGGCAATGTTTTTCTACAACCTCTACCATCGGGGAGAAGGTACAGAAGCCTGAACACACGCACCAGCCGGTTTCAAAACAGTTTCTACCCTACTGTTGTTAGAATACTGAATGGACTCACAAACTCTTAACATTCTCCTGTACCTTTGTTTTTGCTGCTGTTACCTATTATTTACTATCTATGCTAAATAACTCTGTGATCTGCCTGTATTGCTCACAAGACAAAGCTTTTCACTGTGCCTCGGTACACGTGACAATAAATTCAATTCAATTCAATTCTCTTGATATTTCTAATCAAATTGTTCAAATGTTTACACATCCCTGGAGTGGATGGGACTTGAACCCACATGTCCTGGCTCAGAGGTAGGGACATTTCCATTTGATCCTTAAAAAGCATTGCACTAGGGTAGAACTGCTGCCTCACAGCGCCAGGGACCCGGTTCGATTCCACCCTGTCTGTGTGGAGTTTGCACATTCTCCCCGTGTCTGCGTGGGTTCCCTCCAGATGCTCTGGTTTCCTCCCACAAGATGTGCAGTTTAAGAGGATTGGCCGTGCTAAATTGTCCAGGGATGTGTAGTCTAGGTGGATTAGCCATGGGGAGTGTGGCATTATAGGTATAAGGTAAGAGTCTGGTTTGGATGCTCTTCGGAGGGTTAGTGCAGGCTCGATGGGCTGAATGGCCTCTTTCCACATTAAACGGATTCTTCTCAAAAACTGCAGTAATGAATCAGACTTTGTTTTATCAGCTTTTGTAGGGAGGCACAAGGAGTGTCCCTTTGAGTGTAGTGGCATGAACCCAACCTCAGGAAATGAGGTCATTGCTTGGTTTTGGGGATCTGTACTGGATAAATAACTCCGAGGGGCAGATGAGTTTTAACAACCGAGCAAGACCTTTTTTCAAGCTGAATTCCTGAAATGCTCATTGGTGGATTACCTGTTCAGTAACATAACCAGTACAGCACTGTGGCCATGTGTCAGCCCAGAGACTGAGAGCTGAAACAAACACAAAGCATTGGAGAAGTTCAACAGGTTTGTGGAGAGAGAGAAACAGAGTCAATATGTTGAGTCTGAGTTGTGAACATAGCATCTGTTTCTCTCTCCACAGACACTGCCTTATTCAGCATTCTCTGTGTTTTTCAGATTTCCAGCACTTCATTCCAGTGAGAGTTAAAGTCTGCTTTCATCATAAAGAGCATCGTGTTGAGTCCCCATTTCAATTCATAGTTTCACTTTGGAGCCGGTATAATTCAACAATTTTCAGGAGCTGGAGGGCGGTCTGATATTTATTTCTGTGCTTTCCAAGGGCACCTAATACAGCACTGACTACCTGCCAAGACAGACAAGTGCTTCGATTTACAACACACAATGGCACAGCACTCGAGCAAATGCCACATAACTCAACGTGGAACACTCTCTCCTCTTAGCCAGATGGTTCATTTCCCACTCCAGTCATATCAAATTCTCCAGTGGAGAAAGAGGCTGTGCCTGCACTGACTCCTTATGAGAGCTGTTCAATTAATCCAACGCCACAGTTTAATCCGAATGACCTTGCAAATTAGTTCTATTTAAGGACATGTACAATTGCCCTGTGAAAGTGTGGGATCTGATTCCACTACACTTTTGGCTTGGCCATACGGTAATCTTAACAACTTTCCGTTCACACGGTTTCCCTCTAACCATTTTGATCCTTATTTTAAATACATGTCCTTGACTTAAGAGAGGAAGTTTCATTTTTCCCATTTGCTTTTACAAAAGTCCACACGGTTTTAGATTGCCCCTATTAAGGACGGTATGGTGGCTCAGTGATTAGCACCATTGCCTCACAGCGCCAAGGACCTGGGTTTGATTCCGGCCTCGGCCGACTGTCTGTGTGGACATTCCCCCCGTGTCTGCATGGGATTTCCTCTGGTTTGCTGCCATCGTCCAAACATGTGCAGGTTAGGGTGGATTAGCCATGGGAAATACAGAGTAGGGAAGTGGGTCTGGGTGGAATTCTCTTTGGAGGGTTGGTGCAGACTCGATGGGCTGAATGGCGATGGAGATTCGATGATTACATCTTCACTCCAAGGAAAACCAATTCCAAACTCTTCACGCAACTGTAATCCTTCATCCCAGTAAAACTCCTCATGTCGACTTCAGTGTCTTAATGTTCTTCCTAAAATGTGGTGTTTCGAATGGACCAGTACTCCATCTGGAGGTTTAATAATGGTTTGAGTAACTTCTTTCAGTGCATGCAGTCCCAGGTAACACTCCCAGCACAATACTAAAGAGTGCTGTGCTGCTGTAGAGTCATAGAGTCATAGAGATGTACAGCATGGAAACAGACCCTTCGGTCCAACCCATCCATGCTGACCAGATATCCCAACCCAATCTAGTCCCACCTGCCAGCACCCGGCCCTTATCCCTCCAAACCCTTCCTATTCATATACCCATCCAAATGCCTCTTAAATGTTGCAATTGTACCAGCCTCCGCCACTTCCTCTGACAGCTCATTCCATACACGTACCACCATCTGCATGAAAAAGTTGCCCCTTAGGTCTCTTTTATATCTTTCCCCTCTCACTCTAAACCTCTGCCCTCTAGTTCTGGATTCCCTGACCCCAGGGAAAAGACTTTGCCTATTTACCCTTTCCATGCCCCTCATAATTTTGTAAACCTCTATAAGGTCACCCCTCAGCCTCCGACGCTCCAGGGAAAACAGCCCCAGCCTGTTCAGTCTCTCCCTGTAGCTCAAATCCTCCAACTCTGGCAACATCCTTGTAAATCTTTTCTGAGCCCTTTCAAGTTTCACAACATCTTTCTGATAGGAAGGAGACCAGAATTGCACGTATTATTCCAACAATGGCCTAACCAATGTCCTTTACAGCCGCAACATGACCTCCCAACTCCTGTACTCAATACCTGACCAATAAAGGAAAGCATACCAAACGCCGCCTTCACTATCCTATCTACCTGTGACTCCACTTTCAAGGAGCTATGAACCTGCACTCCAAGGTCTCTTTGTTCAGCAACACTCTCTAGTACCTTACCATTAAGTGTATAAGTCCTGCTGAGATTTGCTTTCCCAAAATGCAGCACCTCGCATTTATCTGAATTAAACTCTATCTGCCACCTCTCAGCCCATTGGCCCATCTGGTTCAGATCCTGTTGTAATCTAAGGTAACCCTCTTCACTGTCCACTACACCTCCAATTTTGGTGTCATCTGCAAACTTACTAACTGTACCTCTTATGCTCACATCCAAATAATTTATGTAAATGACAAAAAGTAGAGGACCCAGCACCGATCCTTGTGGCACTCCATTGGTCACAGGCCTCCAGTCTGAAAAACAACCCTCCACCACCACCCTCTGTCTTCTATCTTTGAGCCAGTTCTGTATCCAAATAGCTAGTTCTCCCTGTATTCCGTGAGATCTAACCTTGCTAATCAGTCTCCCATGGGGAACCTTGTCAAACGCCTTACTGAAGTCCAAGACGTGTCATCTTTCAGAAGCAACCTTCAGCAAAAACTCTTTTTTTTCCCCAGTTCAGTACAAAAGATATTTGAAGCTGTTTTTGAATTCCACACTGACCACATAACCACCTGACCTTTGGGCTGGTCATAGGACATATCACTTAACTCCTGAGCAAAGCCTCACACATTTTCCTACTGTGTTTGGAGATCCAGCTGTAGTATTTACAATTCTAGCACTGAATGCGGGTGTCACTGTCAGAGCCATAGCTAGTTCCCACTTGAGAAGGTGGGGGTGAACTGCCTTCTTGAACGACAGTCCATGTATTGTAGATTGACCCACAATTCCCTTAGGGAGGGAATTCCGGAATATTGACCCATTGACCCTGAAGGAACCGCGATATATTTCCAAGTCAGGATGGTGAGTAAGTTGGAGGTTAATGCACCCAATGCATCCAACCTATACGGAACACTCTGGGCAATTTAGCATGGCCAATTCACCTAACATGCACATCTTTGGATTGTGAGAGGAAATCGGAGCACCCGGAGGGAACCCACACAGACATGGCAGAATGTGCAAACTCCACACACAGTTGCCCGAGATAGGAACTGAACCTGGTGTGAGGCAGCAGTGCTAACCACTGAGCCACTGTGCCACCCAACGGTTGGGCCTAGGACATTACCCTGACAAACCCCTGCCAAGATGTCCTGGAGCTGAGATGACTGACCTCCAACACCTACAACCATCTTCCTATGAGTCAGGCATGACTCCAACCAGCAAATGGCTTGCCCCCAATATCTATTGATTCCAGTTTTGTGAGGACTCCTTGATGTTGCACTCAGTCAAATGCGGCTTTGAATAAAACGGATGTCACTCTCATCTCCCCTCTGGAAGTCAGCTCGTTTGTCCATGTTTGAACCAAAGCTGTAATGAGGTCAAGAGCTGAGTGGCCCCAGTGGACCTCAAACTGGGCGTCACTGAGCAGGTTATTGCTGAGCAGGTGCTGCTTGATAGCACTGTTGATGACCCCTTCCATCACTTTACTGATGTTCGACAGTAGACTGATGGGGTGGTAATTGACTGGATTGCATTTGTCTTGTTTTTTATGTATAGGACATACCTGGGTAATTTTCCATACTATCAGGTTGATGTCAGTGTTGCAGTTGAACTGCAGCTGCTTGGCTTGGGATATGGTACGTTGTCACAAACCTTCAGTACTACTGCAGGAATGTTACCAGGGCCCACAGCCTTTGCATTACCCAATACCTCCAGTAATTTCTGGAGATCACATGGAATAAATTGAATTGGCAGAAGACTGATCTCAGTGACGCTGGGAACTACTGGAGGAGTCTGCAATGGATCATCCACTTAGCACTTCTGGCTGAAGATCGCTGTGAAAGCCTCAGCCTTTTCGTTTGCACTGGTGTATTGGACTCCTCCATCATTGAGGACAGGGGTGTTTGTGGAGGCTCATTTGAAAAACAAGTCACATCTTTGTAGGGTTGTAGAATGATCTCAGGATGAAGGAAGTCCATCAAGCCCATGTAAACCCATCCTGCTAGACAATTAGCCATGTTCTTTATCCCCTAACAATATCTTAACTTTCTCCCAAACGTAAGAACATGAGAGAAAGACTCAGGAGTAAGGCCCTTACGCCTCTTCTGTCATTTAGTAAAATCATGGCTGATATTTTAATCTCTTTTTCACTTGTCCATTGACTCCCCATAGTTCTTGATTCTGTGGGTGTCACAGTGGCTCAGTGGTTAGCACTGCTGCCTCACAGCACCAGGGACCCGGGTTCAATTCCAGCCTCGGGCGACTGTCGGTATGGAGTTTGCACATTCTCCCTGTGTCTGTGTGGGTTTCCTCCGGGTGATCAGGTATCTTCTCTGGTGAATTGACAGTGCTATAGTGTCTGGGGTGTGCAGGTAGGATGTATTAGCCATGGGCAATGAGGGGTTACAGCAATAGGCTGGGGGGGAGGGTGTGTCTGGATGGGATGCTGTTCGGAGGGTTGGTGTGAACTCAGTGGGCTGAATGGCCTGCTCTGCAGTCATTCTCTGATTCTGTGGGACATCGTAAACCCATCTATTGCAGCCTTAAATATCAGAAAACAATGAAGTAAGCACAATGTCCTGAGGTCAAAAATTCCGAATAGTCAAAAACTCTTTGAGTGAGAGAACATCTCCTGATCTCACATCTGAATGCTCAACCCCTTGTCCAAAGACTGTTCCTCTGTGCCTAGTTTCCTCGGCTCAGGACAATCAACTTCCCACCTTCTTCAGTGAGGTCCCCATTCATTCTTCTGAACATTTTACAGACCCAGTGTCTCTTATCATGGAATAACTCCAGTGAACCTTTGCAATGCTGCTTCCAATGCGAGTGAATACTGAGACGCCTGAGCTGTCCCTGGCTTGTGCCGTATTTCTGGATCATTGTGATATGGCTACAGTGTGCCTGACCTGTGCTGTAAGCCAACAGAATCCACCTCCCCCACTGCCCAGTCTATTGCAGCACGCTCTCTGGAACCAGCTGTTTCCTTCTCTCTCTGAGTGCAGCCAAACCCGGATGTCATCATCACCTGGAAATCTGTTTCCCACTTGCTGTTCTCTGCTGTGCCATGTCTTGCTGTTAGAATTCTCCACCGGAGACCAATACCAATAGCGCTGCCAACAGATTGGGTCCAAATTCAATGTCCCACCTTAGTTGTGTTAGCTTCGCACGGAGAAATGAGAGCAAGTTGAAAACATTGAACTACTGATCCACTTGCTTTCTCACCCCAGAGAGGCTGGAGTCCCATAGCCCCAGCCCGATGAGGGTGCACTGCATTGTCAGAGGCAGCATCTTTATCTGCCAGACCTTGAACCGAGGGCTGCAACTGTTGTCTTTGGTGGGAGCCCTGAGACTACAATTCAAAGAAAAGTAGCAGCAGGGTTCAAAACTGTTGGTGGGTCAGTTCTCTCTGGGAAGGTGTCCTTGTTTATCCTTAACCAATATCACTGAAACAGATTAACTGGTCATTCATTCGACTTGCCTTTTATGGGATCTTGCTGTGCCACTAGGATTTCCTATTAAACAACAGTAACTACATGTCATAAGTAAATTATTTGGTTCAGGACAATTTCGCCTTCTCTCAATTACAACTCCATATAACTCCATTGGGACTGATTGCCCCTGTGCAAATGACCCAGCATCTCACTGAAAGGCTCTGCTGTCTGGCACAGTTGGCCATTTGAGGGATGGGGGGCTATTTTAAAAAAAAATCAAAAGACTTATATTTATATAGCAATTGAGATTGCCGACTCGCTGGCTGAGCTGGTAAGTTTGTATGCAGATGTTACATCTCTATGACTCTATGTTTTGTCACTGTACTCGGTAACATCACCAATATGATTCTGGTGAAGTCTTGGAGTCGTACTGATGATGTTACCTAGTTTGGTGACGAAATGTCTGCAAACAAACTGACCAGCTCAGCAAGCAAGTCAACAACTTCACCCCCAACCTGCTTCGAAACAGCATCTCTCACGTTTCCCTGAAATACTTTACAGTCAACATTACGATACAGGAAATGCAGCAGTCAATTTACACACGGCAAACCCCTGAGACATCAAAGTGATAGTGATCAGTTATTTTTATAACTATGTTATGAAAATGAAAATAACAATAAATAATAATTAAAATAAAACAGCCATAGGACACCTGAGAAACTCAAATTAGGGCAAAATACTGGAAATCTGACACAAAAACAGAAATTACTGGAGAAACTCAGCAGGTCTGATAGTAACTGTGGAGAGAGACACTGTTAATCCAAAAAGTGACTGTGGGGTCTTTGACATCCAGAAGGGCCTTCATTTGGTGTGTCATCTGAAAGCCAGCCCCAGTGACAGTACTGCACCCCCCCTCGGTACTGCGATGGGAGAGTTAGCTTAGATTTCTGGAGTTCAGGTCTCTGCAGTGTGAGGATGTCAAAACTGAACCTGTCCTCACCTGTGCTTTCACCATGACCAGGGCACTGACCATGACCCGGGGACCGACCTTGACTGGGGACTGGCCATGACCTGGGGACTGACTCGACCCAGAGACTGACCACAACCCTTGGACTGACTCGACCTGGAGACTGACCTCGACCTGGGAACTGACCATGACCCAAGGACTGACCTCGACCTGGAGACTGGCCTCGACCCGGGGACTGATCACGCCCAGGGGACTGACCACAACCCAGAGACTGACTTCGACTGGGGACTGATCATGACCTGGAGACTGACCATGACCGGGGACTGACCATGACCCAGAGACTGACCTCAACTTTTGGACTGACTCGAGCTGGAGACTGCCTCGACCTAGTGACTGACCTCGACCTGGGGACTGACCACGACCCGGGGACTGACCACAACCTGGGGACTGACCACGATCCGGGGACTGACCATGACCCGTGGACTGACCTTGATCCAGGGACTGGCCTCCACCCGGGGACGGACCTCAACCTGGGGTATGACAACGGCCCAGAGACTGACCATGACCCGGGGACTGACCATGACCCGGGGACTGACCACGACCCAGGGACTGACCATGACCCGGGGACTGACCATGACCCGGGGACTGACCACGATCCGGGGACTGACCACGACCCGGGGACTGACTTGACCTGGGGACTGACCATGACCCGGGGACTGACCATGACCTGGGTACTGACCATGACCCGGGGACTGACCACAACCCAGGGACTGACCACGACCTGGGGACTGACCATGACCCAGGGACTGACCACGACCTGGGTACTGACCATGACCCGGGGACTGACCACAACCCAGGGACTGACCATGACCCAAGGACTGACCATGACCCAGGGACTGACCATGACCCACGGACTGACCATGACCCGGGGACTGACCTCAACCCGGGGACTGACCACGACCTGCGGACTGACCATGACCTGGGTACTGACCATGAACCGGGGACTGACCACAACCCTGGGAAAGACCACGACCTGAGGACTGACCATGACCCAGGGACTGACCTTGATCCAGGGACTAACCTTGATCAGGGGACTGACCTCCACCAGGGGACTGACCTCAACCTGGGGAATGACCATGACCCAGGGACTGACCACAACTAAGGGACTGACCTTGACTGGGGACTGACCATGACCCAGGGACTGACCATGACCCACGGACTGACCATGACCCGGGGACTGACCTCAACCTGGGGACTGACCACGACCTGCGGACTGACCATGACCTGGGTACTGACCATGAACCGGGGACTGACCACAACCCTGGGACTGACCACGACCTGAGGACTGACCATGACCCGGGGACTGACCTTGATCCAGGGACTAACCTCGATCAGGGGACTGACCTCCACCAGGGGACTGACCTCAACCTGGGGAATGACCATGACCCAGGGACTGACCACAACTAAGAGACTGACCTAGACTGGGGACTGACCATGACCCAGGGACTGACCACAACCCAGAGATTGACCTTGACTGGGGACTGACCATGACCCGGGGACTGACCTTGATCCAGGGACTAACCTCAATCAGGGGACTGACCTCCACCAGGGGACTGACCTCAACCAGAGACTTACCATGACCCGTGGAAAGACCACGACGTGGGGACTGACCATGACCTGAGGTCTGACCACGATCAGGGGGCTGACCTCGACCCGGGGACTGACTCGACCTGGAGACTGACCATGACCCAGGGACTGACATTGACCTGGAGACTGACCTTGACCTGGGGACTGACCTTGACTGGAGACTGACCATGACCCGGGGACTGACTCGAGCTGGAGACTGACCTCGACACGGGGACTGACCACGACCTGGGAACTGACCTTGACCCGGGGATTGACCACGACCTGGGGACTGACCTTGACCCAGGGACTGACCATGACCTCAGGACTGACCACAACCTGGGGACTGACCATGATCAAGGGGCTGACTATGACCAGGGTACTGACCTTGACCTGGGGACTGACTTCGACCTGGGGACTGACCATGACCCATGGACTGACCTCGATCAGGGGACTGACCTCCACCCGGGGACTGACCTCAGCCAGGAGACTGACCTTGACCAGGGGACAGACCATGATCAGAGACTGACTTTGACCAGAGGACTGACCACGATCAGGGGACTGACCACAACCTGGGGACTGGCAGAAGAGGAGACTGCTTTGTGACGAGATGCAGGAGTTTAAAAGATTGACACGTTACTGACATTTGCAATCTCGCCTGCCATTCTGATTGTACATGGAGATTTGCAACTTACTAACTGGGACTCTTCTGAAATCCTTTAGTGGAACATAACCTCTCCTCTAAAGAAATTAACGAAGTATAATCAACATCTGGGATGCAGAAATTAAGAAGGCAAAAAGTCAGTGTGTTAAAATTACAGAGGAAATTTCCTGTTCTGTCCTCAGAAAGGTTGCTAAAGGTTTACTAAAGGATGCTGGAATAAGGGATGGGGAGAGCAATATGCTCACAGACGAGAGAAGTGATAGGTGTGAGATTTATAAGTAATAACTGAAGGAATCCATCTCGGCTTACAGTACGTCTGCATTTGGCCAGAGATTTTAATGAGGAGCTGAAAATGTGTTGCTGGAAACGCGCAGCAGGTCAAGCAGCATCCAATGAGCAGGAGAATCGACGTTTCGGGCATGAGCCCTTCTTCAGGAATGGCTCCTCAGGAAGGGCTCATGCCCGAAACGTCGATTCTCCTGGTCCTTGGATGCTGCCTGACCTGCTGCGCTTTTCCAGCAACACATTTTCAGCTCTGATCTCCAGCATCTGCGCTCCTCACTTTCTCCATTTTAATGAGGAACCAGCTACAGATTTAAAGGTATGGAAATAATGAAAAGAAAATCAGTTTATATTTTTGTTGATTTGGCAAGTGGATCATGTCAGTCACAAAATATGTAATAAAGAAAATAATTGGGGATGAGGTAAGAGGAAAGTCGACAGGGAATGAACAATCAGCAAAGTTCCTCACCAATAATGTAGGGAAAGGTGGGGGGGGGGGGGGGGGGGGGGGGGGGGGAGAGGGATGGAATTTGCAATGATGAGTTTAGAAATATGTGTGGAAAGTATGAATATTAAAGTTATGATTACGAAAGCAGAAAGCCCTATTCGTAATGGAGTACGTGAAAGGAACCAGGCTCTAATAGAAAAAAATGGTTCAGCGCACATTGGCAGTTCATATAAACTCAAACTTGCACCAGTGTGGGCTGCACATGGTAAAAATGTGTTGCAGATGATGGGAGGAAATAGTCCATGTTAGTTTTGGTTTTGGTAGGAGTTGTAAAGCTCCATCATAAATAATCAGTTTCTAACCTGGCAAGGGCCTCCAACAAACTCTGCTTTTTCAGAGCATTTGAAAGTACTGAATTCAGACAGAAAACATTTCAACCGAGCTGAAGGTTCAGGGAGAACTTGCAGCAAAGCTTAAGATACAAGGTAAGGCTGTCAGAAACCAGTTTCAGTTTGGAGATAGAGTCTAGTCATAGACCCTTCCACACGGAAACAACCAGTCCATGCCAACTATAATCCCAAACTAAACTCATCCCACCTGCCTGCGCTTGGCCTATATCCCTCCGAATATTTCCTATTCATGTTCTTATTGAAATGGCTTTTAAACATTGTAACTATACCCGCATCCACCACTTCCTCTGCAAGCTTATTCCACATACGAGCCACTGTCTGTGTAAAAAAATGTTGACCCTCATGTCTTTTTAAAATCTTTCTCCTCTCACCTTAAAAATATGCCCCCTCATCTTGAAATCCCCCACCGTAGGTAAATTCAACTGATCTATACCCCTCGTGATTTTATAAACCTCTGTGAGGTCATCCCTCAACATCCTACACTTCAGTGAAAAACATTCCAGCCTCTTTTCATAACCCAAACACTCCATTCCTGTCAACATCCTGGTAAATATTTGGTATGATAGGAGAGAGGGACTTAAAGAATGGAAAGGCTCAGGAAACTTTATTGGTAACGTTGGAATCACATAACCTGACTTTTAGGGTACACTCATCAGTGTTACTTGGTATGGATTACGTATTTGGAGATTTATAGAGGATAATGAGGAATAAATTATCTCTCACACCCAAATTTTGTACAGCTTTGAGGATCAAACTGCTGCAAATGATGGACAAATCAATTTTGATGCTCAATATCAGGCCATTGGTCCCAAAGGACAATTGCCAAAGGTGGGCAAAAATTGTCAAATATTTGCTCAAAGGGTCTAGTCAATGGGGGCGAGTAGAGCAGAGAAGGCCACTAAAAAAAACATGAAAGCTGAAAGAATGCACAGGATGAGAGCCTGGAAGAGAATAGGCCAGGGATTGGGAACACAAAGTAAAGGGCTCAGAAAAGATTTACAAGGATGTTGCCAGGGCTGGAGGGTTTGAGCTACAGGGAGAGGCTGAATAGGTTGAGGTTGTTTTCCCTGGAGAACTGGAGGCTGAGGGGTGACCTTTTAGAAATTTATAAAATCATAAGGAGCATGGATAGGGTGAACAGCCCAAGGTCCCCCTAGGCTGGGGGAGTCCAGAATACGAAGGCATAGGTTTAGGGTGAGAGGGGAAAGATTTAAAAGGGACCTAAGGGGCAACGTTTTCACGCAGAGGGTAACACGTGTATGGAATGAACTGCCAGAGGAAGTGACGGAGGCTGGTACAATTACAACATTTAAAAAGCATCAAGATGGGTATATGAATTGGAAGCGTTTAGAGGGATGTGGGCAAAAGTGAGGACTGCAAGATTAGAGTGGTGCTGGAAAGGCACAGCAGGTCAGGCAGCATCTGAGGAATGCCTCATTCCTGATGAAGGGCGTCTGCCCCAAAACATCGATTTTCCTTCTCCTTGGAGGCTGCCTGACCTGCTGTGCTTTTCTAGCACCACTCTAATCTCGGAGGGATGTGGGCCAAATGTTAGCACATGGGACTAGATTTGGTTGGGATATCTGGTCGGCATAGACGAGTTGGACTGAAGCGTTGGTTGTCATGTTATGCATCTGAATGAACCCATGACTCTGCAAAGAGGGAAGGCAACAAAATGCAGTGTAAACTCAAATGGTTGGGTAGAGTCCATGATAGAGGAGAGTGTCCATGCACTGTAGGAGAGGATTAAGTGGGTAAGCAGAGTCCGTGATAATGGAGATTATACATGGATCCAGGTAGGGAGGAAGGCTCCCTTGACCTGAAATGTTAACTCTGATTTCTCTCCACAGATGCTGCTAGACCTGCTGAGCTTTTCCAGCAATTTCTGTTTTTGTTTCTGGAAGAGAAAGTTGGACAATGTGGGAGTTTTATTGCTCTATTTGCTTTGTGCTATGTTCTCTAAATTGTTACCGTTCACTCGGAGGGTTGCTGTCCTCGAGAGGATAGATTACAGTCAGACACACAGCTAAAACTGACTGGAGGTAATGTGGATGCTCATAAGGGAGAACCGTTGAACTAATTGAGCAACTCTTTGAAATCAGGCTTCCACACTGTGTCTTTATCATGGAGACTCCAACATTTTCAATCTAGTTAAACAGTAGATTATTGCAGTGGAACAGTAAAAGAACATCTGGGCACACTTTATAGAAAGTACATAATGAAACCCATAAATTTAAAACTAAAACCAAATGGCAAGACTGGAATGTTATTTTTAAGAAGTCATTTCCTTCCCTTGATAAACTTCATGTCCTTAATTTGATCCCAGCCAGCACTGATTGCCGTCTAGCCTTTAAGTATACGACAGATCACTTTCCTTAACTCAACTGTAATCCTGTAAAAGTTACAAGAAATTGTGCTCTCAGAACCACGCTCACAGAACATTCCCCTAACACTGTTCGTCAGGCTAGCAAAAGGGTTAGAGAATTGGAGCGAGATATGAGCACTATGTTAAATTTAGACAAGACCCATTCCCTTTCACGGCGTTAGAATCGGGCAGAGAGTTGTTAGAACTTCGATTGCTTTGCCTGAAGTTGTTACTGAGGCAGAGAAAAAGCAAATCCTTTCTTCTTCACACGAGAGCTGGATTCAAAATGGGAAACATGTGAATGAGGAAGGGAATTGGGACAAGACTAAACAAACCCCTGCAGGGGAGCTAAGACTGGGGCAGATACGGAGAACTGGATGACCTCTGTCTGTGCATTGAATTCAACAATTCAGTTCCTGCACTTCACTCTTTCTGGATGCTGAGGATCCAAGAAAATGTGTGAGCTCCTTATTCTGACTATCAAAACACAAAACCTTGCACGGTCAATATTGGAGTGTTTTGTGTGCACTTTTCAAGCTCACTTTTAATTGAACAGGCGCTTCTGTTCTGCTTCTGAAGGGAATTCTGTTGTGTTTTTGAGACTGTGAAAGGAAATAGCTGCGGCTGCCAGTTATAGTGGATTAAAGGGCCGTTCTCTTCACCATGTGGTGAGGGATCTGAGCACATCTTGTCTTGATCCCTCAGAGGTTGTTTGAGGAATCTCTCCATTGATCAATCTTTTTCCAAGGGGTCGACTCCCCTCTCACAAACAATCAGGACTGGACTTTTTTATTTGTTCACACAGGGATTTGGCTCCACTAGCTGGTGCAACATATGTTGTTGATCTCTTCTTCCTTTGGAGAAGGTGATGAGGAACTGCATTCTTGAAACGTTGCCATGCTTGGGGTGTAGGGACACCTGCATTGCTGCTGGTGAGGGAGTTCCAGACTTTTGACCCAGTTACACTGAAGGAATGATGAGATAGTACCAAGTCGGTGTGTGGCTTTGGAGGGAAGTTGTAAGTAGTGATGTCTCAACAAAGATGATCAAAGTCAAGGATGTGAGCTAATCAAGCCACCCAGCTTTAACTTCAAGAGACAAAACTTTGATTTGATTCAAAAAGAACCAAAAGATAAGTAAATACTTGTTCCAGTTCCCTCACATGAAGGGTTACAGATGTCAGAACAGAGCTTATAGACCGGGGTATGTGTGGAGACCACCTCAGTGATTGCTTTTGACATTTATCCTCAATGACGGCAACTGCAGGTGCAGTTTCCAACTTGGTAGACCCCTCGAAATTGGAGTAGGGTCAGAGATATAATGCGTGCAGGGGAAGAACATAATATAATGCAGGAAAACCTTTAATCAACTTGGAAAGTGGGCATGTAATTGTTAAACAAGGTTCAATATTGACCGTGCAAGGTTTTGTGTTTTGATAGTCAGAATAAGGAGCTCACACGTTTGCTTGGATCCTCAGCATTTGGAAAGAGTAAAGATCAGGAACTGGAGATATATAAATCACTAAAGATGACACAGAGTAATAAGGCCATCATTAAAAAGCAAAACAAGAATTGGGTTTCATTTGGAAAGTAAAAGGAGTGCAGCCAATTTGCGCACAGCATGCTCCCACCAACAGCAGTGTGATACAGCCAGATAATCTGTGACTTGAAATATTGGTTGGGGAATACTGGGAAAATTCCACTGCTGCTCTTCGAAAAAGTACCCGGAGAACTTTTCCATCAAGCCGTGCAGGGAAATGGGCCCCTCGGTTTGAAGCCTCGTTCAAAAGTCAGCACTTCTGACAGTGCAGCACTTCCATGGCACCCTATTGGAGTGTCAGCCTTATGTGTTTGGACTCATTGCCTGAAATGGGTGTTGAACTCAGGCTATTGTGATTTATGGGATCAATGTGCAAACAACTGAGACACGGCTGACATTCAAATCTTGTATTAACATAAGAACGGGGAGTAGGAATAGGTCATCTAGCCCATTGAGCCTGCTCCACCATTCAATAAGGCTGATCTTTTTGTTGACTCAGCTCCATTTACCTGCCCCCTCACCATAACCCTTAATTCTTTTACTGTTCAATAATCTATCCATTTTTGCCTAAAGAACTTCAACACAGTAGCCTCAACTACTTCCCTGGGCAGGGAATTCCACAGATTCACAACCCTTTGGGTGAAGAAGTTCCTCCTCAGTTCAGTCCGAAATCTGCTCCCCCTAATTTTGAGGCTATGCCTCCTGGTTCTAGTTTCACTCCCAGTGAAAATAACCTCCTTCCTTCTTTCTTATCAATTCCCTTCATAATTTTATATGTTTCCATAAGATCTCACCCCCTTCTCTAAAATTCCAATGAGTATCATCCCAATCTACTCAGTGTCTCCTCATAAGCCAACCCCCTCAACTCCGGAATCAACCTGGTGAACCTCCTCTGCACCCCCTCCAGTGCCAGTACATCCTTTCTCAAGTAAGGAGACCAAAACTGCACCCAGTACTCCAGGTGTGGCCTCACCAGTACCTTGTACAGCTGCAGCATTATCTCCCTCCATCCCTCTAGTAATTAAGGACAATATTGCATTTGCCTTAATTATTTTCTGCACATGCAAACCAATTTTTTGTGATTCATGCACAAGGACACCTAGGTCCCTCAGCATAGCAGGATGTTGCAATTTTTCACCATTTAAACAATGGTCTATTTCGCTGGTGTTCCTACCAAAATGGGAGACCTCACATTTACCAACATTGTACTCCATCTGCCAGACCCTCGCCCACTCACTTAACTTAGCTCATGGTTAGGCCACACTTGCAGAACTCTGCTGCCCAGATTCTAAAAGGATATGCAGGCACTGACAACATGCAAGAAGATCCACAACAAACACACCTAGAAACTCCAGGATATAAATATCATTTAAGGCTGAAAAGACTTGACACAGACAACAGCCTGACAAAGGTCATTATAATTATGGAAGGGTCTTAGAGGGTAGATGTAGAGAAAATGATTTCTTTTTCTGTGGAGACAAAGCTATAGGCTGTTAATGTATGGACGTCTTCATTACAAGTAGAGGCCTTGAGAAGATGCTTCTACTTGCAACTTGTACGTTTAAAATGTAAAACTATCATTAATAAATCCAAGAACTTCCTTATCTAGAATGGCTAGAACATGGATCTCAGTATCACAGGGAATAGTTGAAGTGAATAGTAATAGGGAAAGTTGAATGATGGAGGAAAGTGTAGAAGGATATACTGATGAGATGAATCAAGAGGGTGTGAGAGACTTCAAGATCCTCTTGCTAATTTATTATTGTTTCGATTTCCCTCAGATATTGAAGGATGTGCTTTTATGATCTTGTACAATGGGTCACGTGTGAATTCTCAGGATGGTGGATCCAGTAAGGCTGGTGGGCGGGTTAATCATTGTTAAAGGTGAAAGTGAAGGGCTGATGAAAGGCTTTTGCCCGAAACGTCGATTTTCCTGCTCCTTGGATGCTGCCTGACCTGCTGTGCTTTTCCAGCAACACACTCTCGGATCATTGTTTGAGCTTGTTCCAGGCACCTGCCTTAAATCCAGATGCAGCTGAGATTGTCTGGTGGATTTCTCACCTTGGTGTCAGGGTGCTGTGAGCTCATGTCCCAGTCTAGTGCAAGACCTAGATTTGCATGGAGCCAGGTTGAATTGGGAGGCCTTTAACAATGGCAGGTGGGACCTGACTCTGTGATGCCTGCACCCTTCTCATATCTGGCAATTTGAGTCAGTGTGGGATAAGACATTATGCCCGAAACGTCGATTCCCCTGCTCCTTGGATGCTGACTGACCTGCTGTGCTTTTCCAGCACCACACTCTCAACTCTGATCTCCAGCATCTGCAGTCCTCATTTTCTCCCAGTGTAGGATAACCTATCGACGCTGGCCCTATTGTGGGTATTACAGAGTCCCTGTGATTTTGATGAATGCAAGGTCCATTCTATTGGTACACATGGCTCACAGTTTCCCTGAGGAGTCATAAATGGAATCAAATTGTTCCCAATGACCCTGCAACCTCCAGGACCCAGTATTGAGTTCAACAATTCAAGGGCTTGAGCACCGTTTCCCATGTCCTTACCCCAACTCCTCCACATACCAGGCCTTGTCATCACATGACCTACAGCCTCACACAATCCATTGTCACCTATTAATGGTGTCCATTAGCAGTTATTGATTTTTCCAGACTGGCCTTAGCAATTTCTTTGTCCAGCTGTTCTTCTCTCTCGCTGGGCTTCATCTCCACTTGTCATTTAATCCTTGCCCCCTCCTCACTACCCCATTCTTCAGCAAATATACCAAAATTTTCCCAGCTACAATCAGTTCTGAAGCAGGGTCACTGGTTCTGAAAAGCTAACTCCGCTTTCACTCCACAGATGGTGCCCAACCTCCTGTGTTTCTCCAGCAATTTCTGCTTTTGTTTCTGATTTCCAGCGTCTGGAGTTTCGTTGGCTATTTGCCCCTTCCAATGGGTGTTCAATTCCTCTCAGTCCATGTTAAATGCCAATCCGTTCTTCACTCTCATTGAGGTGTGTCTTTGTGTTCTTCGATCTCAGATGGTCTTGACCTCACTAAACAGTGCACACACCTTGCGTTTTTCTGTGAGTTTACACAGAGAGCGGTTCATGTGTGGAATGAACTTTGAGAAGACATTGTGGACACAGGTACAGTTACACCATTTAATAGGCATTTGGGAATGTTTGGAGAAACATGGGCCAAACGCAGTCAGGTGGGACTAGTTTAGTTTGGAATTATGGTCGGCTTGGACTGGTTGAACAGGAGGGTCTGTTTCCATGTTGTATGATTCTTTGACTTTATAAATACTAAGAATTGAAGCTAAGGGCCATAAGATACATCCTGTGTTGAAGCATGAGATGTACTCCATGTAGTTCTGGTTGTCCTGCTACAGGAAAGATATTATTAAATTGGAAAGAGTGCAGAAATGATTTACCAGGGTGTTACCAAAACTGGAGGGTTTGAGTGATAAGGAGAGTCTGGATAGTCTGGCGTGTTTTCCCCTGGACCTAGGGAGGATGAGGGGTGACCTTGTAAAGATTTATAAAATCATGAGGGGCATGGATAAGGTGAATAGCCAAGATTAGGAGAAGCCGGTGTTGGACTGGGGTGTACAAAGTTAAAAATCACACAGCACCAGGTTATAGTCCAACAGGTTTAATTGGAAGATAGTGTGCTTTCAATTAAACCTGTTGGACTATAACCTGGTGTTGTGTGATTTTTAACTGTGAATAGACATGATATTTTCCCTAAGTTGGGGGAGTCCAAAACTGGAGGGCATAGGTTAGGGTGAGAGAGGAAAATTTTAAAGGGACTGAATGGACAGCTTTTGCAAACAAAGGGTGGTTCATATGTAAAATTAGCTGTAGAGGAAGTGGTACTCGCAGGTACAGTTACAACATTTAAAAGACATTTGGACAGGCACATGAATAGGAAAAGTTTAGAGGGATATGGGCCAAATGCAGGCAATGGGACTAGTTCAGTTTGGAAAATCTGCTTGGCATTAACGAGTTGGACTGAAGGGTCTGTTTCTGTGCCGTATGACTCTATGAATCTATGAGTTGTTGGATTTCCTGCTGTCTACCTGCCCACCCTCTGTTCTTTAGGTCATGCACAGGGAGTTTCCATTCTCTCGAAGTGAAGTGTGGGACCTGAAACATTAAGGAGAGCACTAGCAAGAATAGGATTGACCATTGCATGACTATCATAGCCCAGGACCTCCAGCACTTAAGACATTGACACTGCTGTCCTCTTGTAATCCTAAAGACAGCTATCTGCCCACTCTTGCTCAGCCATCTTTACTCGAGAAAAGAACTGCACCCTGTTTAGTCTTTCTGATAAGGTACAACCACACAGTTCTGTTTTTTTTGCCAGCTTTTCAGTGTCTCTATTCTGTTTATTCATGATTTGGAGATGCCACTGGGGTGGACAAAGTTAAAAATCACACAACACCAGGTTATAGTCCAACAGGTTTATTTGGAAGCACTAGCTTTTGGAGCGCTGTTCCTTCATCAGGTGATTGTGGAGTATAAGATCGTAAGACTCAGAATTTATAGCAAACGATTACTGTGTGATGCAACTGAAATTATATATTGAAAAAAACCTGGATTGTTTGTTAAGTCTCTTATCTTTTAGAATGACCATGTTGGTTTCAGTTTTTTCATATGTAAATCCCAGAACTTTTGTAAAGTTAAATTCCGAAGTGAACTTTAACAATTGGTGCCATGTCGGCCCAGATAATGTATTGAAGGTGTGAGGTACCCTGTGTGAGGCTGTCTGTGCCACAATGTTCAGGCTGATTCTAATCGAAAAAACGGATTTACAGAATCTTACATGGATTCATGCGGTTTTGAGTAAAATAAAATGTAATTCTGCAAGTACAATTTCACCCCACAAACTTATATGTGTGTGTGTGTGGAAGCGGGGTGGCGGGGGGTGGGGGGGGGGGGTGGGGGGTGGGAGAGGGGGGTTATGAGTGACTGTGAGAGATTGTGTGTGTATGTGCATGTGTGTGAGTGTGAATGTAAAGGGGTATATGTCTGTGAGAGGGTCTGCATGCGTGTATGGGTCTGTAGGAGTGTGTATGTGTGTAGGAATATGTGTGTAGGAGTGTCTGTGTGTGTGTGCCTGTCTGTCTGTGTATGTGTGTCCATCAGTGTGTGTGTGTGTGTCTGTCTGTGTGTCTATGTCTGTGTCTGTGTGTGTATAGTGCAATGGGGTCACCTGTAATGTGACATGAACCCAAGGTCCCGGTTGAGGCCCTCCCTATGAGTACTGAACTTGGCTATCAGCCTCTGCTCAGCCACTTTTCACTGCTGCCTGTCCCGAAGTCCACCTTGGAGCACAGTCACTTGATGGTCTCCAACTGGGAGGGAACCCTCCTGTCTGTTGATTGTTGAGCGGTGCCCATTTATTCATTGCTGTAGCCTCTGCTTGGTCTCGCCAACGTACCACGCTTCAGGGCATCCTTGCCTGCAGTGAATGTGATAGACAACGCTGAACAGGTCACACGAGTACCTGCCATGTACATGGGGGGAAGTGTACCCACATGTAATGGTGGTTTCCGTGTTGACACTCTGACACTTCTTGCAGTGTCTACCGTGACAGGGCTGTATGGTGTTCTCCTGAGAGCCGGGCAGTTTGCTATGAACAATGATCTGTTTGAGGTTTGGTGGCTGTTTAAAGATGAGAAGTGGAGATGTGGGGAGGGTCTTGGCGAGGTGCTCATCCTCATTGATAATGTGTTGCAGGCTATGAAGAACATGGCGTAGTTTTTCAGCTCCTGGGAAGTACTGGACAATGAAGGGTACCCTGTCAGCTGCAGCTTGTTTCTGTCTCCTGAGGAGGTCATTACAGTCCCTTGCTGTGGCATGTCGGAACTGGCAGTCAATGAGTTGAGCATCGCACCCCATTCTTATGAGGGAATCCCTGAGTACTTCCAGGTCCCCATCCTCCAGGGCCTCCATTGTCATTTGAGAATGTAGCTTTAAGAAAGTTCTGGGATTTACATATGAAAGAACTGAAACCAACATGGTCATTCTAAAAGATGAGAGACTTAACAAACAATCCAGGTCTTTTTCAATATATAATTTCAGTTACATCAGACTGTAAACTTTTGCTATAAATTCTGTCTTATGATCTTATACTCCACAACTACCTGATGAAGGAGCAGCGCTCCAAAAGCTAGTGCCTCCAAATAAACCTGTTGGAATATAACCTAGTGTTGTGTGATTTTTAACTGTTTATTCATTCACAGGATGGGTGTGTCACTGGCTAGACCAGCTTCCCAGAGGGTAGTTAAGAGGTAATCACATTGGTGTGGGTCGAGAGTGATATGTAGGCTAGACTGGGTAAGGATAACAGTATCCCTCCTACATTAGTGAACTAGATGGGCTTTTCCAAACATCAACAATGTATTCATCATCATCATTAGGTTCTTAATTCCAGATTTTTACTGAATTCAAATTCCACCATCTGCTGTTGCAGGATTTGAACCCTGGATCCCTGGATTAATGAGCCAGTGATCATATCCCTAGCCCGTCACCTCTTCTGGAAGCGATATATCCTTTCGATAAGTTGTGACAAATGCACTTGATTTTGTCTTGATTTGATTTATTATTGTCTCATGTACTGAGATACAGTGAAAAGTATTGTTTTGTGTGCAATGCAGCAGACTGTACTTTACAAAGTGCATCAGCGTAACAGAACAGAGTGAGGAATGCAGTGTTACAGTGACAGAGAAGGTGCAGAGAGAGAGATCAACATTTAAGAGGTCTGTTCAAAAATCAGAAGACAGCAGGGAAGAAGCTGTTCTTGAATCTGTTTATACGCATATTCAAAGTTTTATATTTTCTGCCCAATGGAAGAGGGTGGAAGAGAGTATACCCAAGGTGGGAGGGGTCTTTGATGATGTTGGCTGCTTTCCCAAGGCAGCAGGAATGTAGATGGAGTTCAATGGATGGAAGGTTGGTTTGTGTGATGGACTGGACTGTGTTCACAACTCCCTGTAGTTTCTTGTGTTCTTGGGAAGAGCAGTTCCCATACCATGCTGTGATGCATCCTGATCGGAAGCTTTCAATGGTGCATCTGGAAAAATTGGTAAGAGTCTTTATGGACATACCAAATTTCCTTAGACTCCTGAGGAAGTAGTGGTGTTGTTGTGCTTTCTTGATTGTTGCGTCGATGTGGGTAGACCAGGACGGATTGTGGGGATGTTTTCTCCCAGGAACTTGAATCTCTTGACCATCTCCACCTCAGCACCATTGATATAGACAGGAACATGCCTTCCAGTCCGCTTCCTGAAGTCAATGACCAGCTCCTTTGTTCGCTGATGTTGGATGGAGAGATTGTTGTGTTTACACCATGCTGTGAAATGCTCAATCTCTTACCTGTACTCTGACTCGTTGTTTGAGATCCGGCCAACGGTGGTGTCACCAGCAAACTAGTAAATGGAGTTGGGGCAGAATTTGAACACGGAGTCATGAGTTTATAAGGAGTGTAGTAGGGGGCTGAGTATACAGTTTTTCGGGGCACTGGTGTTGAGGACTATTGTGGAGGAGGTGTTGTCGCCTCCCCTTACAGTTATAGAAGAGGGAGCAGAGATCTAGGTCTTGGAGCTTGGAGTTGAATTTGTTTGGACTTATCATATTGAAGGCGGAGCTGTAGTCGAGAAGTAGAAGCCTGATGTTGGTACCCTTGTTGTCCAGTTGTTGCAGGGATGAGCGTAGGGCTAGGGAAATGGTGTCTGCGGGGACCTGTTGCCCCAGTAGGTGAATTGTGAGGAATTAAGGTAATCTGGGAGGCTGGAGCTGATGTGAGCTCTGACCAATCTCTCGAAACACTTCACAACTATGGAGGTCAGAGCCACCAGGTAGTAGTCATTGAGGCACATTGTATGTTTTTACCGAGATGGCACCGAGATGATGATAGTCTCCTTGAAGCAGGTGGGGACTTCAGGTCATTGGACAGAGAATTTAAAGATATCAGCAAACACTACCATCAGGTGGTACATGCAGGACCTGAGTCATGGCCAGGTGCCTCCAACAGGGACAGTCACTCTCTGTGAGTTCACTCTCAAAAAGATAGATCTAATGTCCATAGTGGTCAAAGTTAAAAATCACACAACACCAGGTTATAGTCCAACTGGTTTATTTGGAAGCGCTAGCTTTTGGAGCGCTGCCCATTTGTCACGTAACTATCTGACGAAAGAGCAGCGCTCGGAAAACTAGTGCTTCCAATTAAACCTGCTGGGCTATAACCTGGTGTTGTGTGATTTTTAACTTTGTCCACCCCAGTCCAACACCGGCATCTCCAGATTATGTCCATAGTGGTGACCATGGGTACAGGTGCATCTGAGGCTGATGGGAGAGGTGACATTGTTTCACTGACCTTCTGTTCAAAGTTAGCGTAGACTACATTGAGCTCATTTGGGTGGGAATGTATTGTTACCTGCGATTCTGCTCGACTTTGCTTTGGAACCTGTTGCCTCATGTAACCATTGCCAAAGATGATGGGTGACTGAGTAGTTGGACTGGGTCTCAAGCTTGGTTTGGTGTCTGGTCTCCCTCCTATTTGAAGGATGCTGTGAAACTTGAAAGAGTTCAGTAAAGATTTACAAGGATGTTGCCAGGGTTGGAGGGCTAGAGCTATTTGGAGAGGCTGAATAGGCTGGGAGCATTAGAGGCTGAGGCGTGACCTTATAGAGCTTTATAAAATCAAGAGGACCATGGATAGGGTAAATAGATAAGGTATTTTCCCCAGGGTGGGGGAGTTCAGAATGAGAGGCATCGGTTTAGGGCAAAAGGGGAAACATTTAAAAAGGACTTAAGGGGCAATGTTTGTATGCAGACTGTGGTGCGTGTATGGAATGAGCTGCAAGAGGAAGTGGTGGAGGTTAGTGTAATTATAGCATTTAAAAGGCATCTGGATAGATATATGAATAGGAAGGGTTGAGAGAGATATGGGCCAGGTGCTGGCAACTGGGACTAGATTAGGTTAGGATATCTGGTCAGCATGGGTGAGTTGGACTGAAGGGTCTGTTGCCATTCTGTACATCTCTATGACTCTTACCATCTCTGATGACCATATGAAGGTCTTACCTGGATTTCCAGTATCTGTCAGGGTTAATTAGCTTGAAGCCCTCAGACCTGAACTCCAGTAGGGAGTGGATTTCCAGATTCAGCCATGGTTTCTGGTTGGGGAACACTTGGAATAACCTCTTCAGTGCGCAGTCATCTATGCACTTACTAATGAAGTTTGCAATGGCAATAGCATACTCATATAGGTTTGTTGCTGAGCTCTTGAATATGGACCAGTCCACCAATTCTAAGCAGCCCCATTGTAACTCTTCCTTTGGTTTGGACCAAAACTGCAACACTTTCTGCAAGGGGTCCTCACTTTTCAATTTCTTGGGGAACTTAAGATGCACAACGAGGTCATGAAGTTGGAGCCACAGCCAAATTAGAGCAGGTTGAAGTGGGCAAATTTAGAAAGTTCTCAAAAATGTCCCGTTTTGTGGTTGCTTTGTGTGCTATCCTCCCTGTTCTAGGCAGTTAAATGAGAGTAATTGCCTAAGGAAATCTCGCCATTTGTTTATTCAGGCTGCAGATTCATTCTGGGCACAAGAACAGACAATGTCTTGTTTGTGTTCACTCGCACTTCAAGCTGTTGCAAGATCCTCACACGGGACGGCAATCACAAGGGTGTCTTTCAGTTTGAAATATTTTGCAATGGTTTGAAAAAAGAATCCAAATGATTTGCACTCTGGGGTACGAAGCCTCCTTGTTGTTCCAAGTGTTAAAAATCCAGGTAGTCCTATTTCACTAGTTAACTGTATCACTGCTGGTAACTCATTGATTCAGGAGGGTTACTGTGCTGGGTCAGTCTGGTACTCCTCTTCAATGAGGAGGTTTTACTGCAATTTCAGCCCGAAGGTTTTTTGTTTGTCTCCCCCTTTATATTTCCATGGAGTATGAGCTTCACTGGCAATTATTCCCCATCGCCAACTGAATGACTTCTTTTGACATTTCACTGCCAACTCCAGCAATAGGGTTGGCACTGAAATGTTCAAGCAAGGAGAATCATACCGGTTCTGGAAACATTAACCTCTGTTTCACTCTGTTGTCAGACCTGCTGAGCTCCTCCAGCACTTTCTGTGACCCTTTATTGTGGGTCTGAAGTCACAGACCAGATAAGTGTAACGATTGGAACAAAATCAGCCAAGTCTTTTTAGATTAGATTACCTACAGTGTGGAAACAGGCCCTTCGGCCCAACAAGTCCACACCAACCCGCTGAAGCGTAACCCACCCAGACCCATTCTCCTACATTTACCCCTTCACCTAACACTACGGGCAATTTAGCATGGCCAATTCACCTAACCTGCACATTTTTGGATTGTGGGAGGAAACCGGAGCACCCGGAGGAAACCCACGCAGACATGGGGAGAATGTGCAAACTCCACACAGAGAGTCGCCTGAGGCGGGAATTGAACCCGGGTTTCTGGCGCTGTGAGGCAGCAGTGCTAACCACTGTGCCACCGTGCCGCCCACACAGGTGAACCACACAGGATATGACTTCCCTGATTGGGGCTGATAACCTGGTCCAATCAGGGAGTCCTGGCTGATAGGTAGAAACAGGAGTGTCAGAAGTTCTGTTCGTTGACTCTGAGCTAACTGGGTCAGTGTCACATACTATGCGTGTGTAAATAAAGGGTGTTTTGGTGATGGATATCAGCTTTCATGGAGTTATTTCAGTAAGGGTGGCAGGTTTCCTTCCCTAAAGGACATTAGTGAACCAGATAAGTTTTTGCAAGAATTGATGTACAACAAGTGACAGGCAGTGACTAGTGGGGTATTGTAAGGATTGGTGCTTGGGTTCCAGCTATTCAATATATATATATAAATGATTTGCATAAGGGAACTAAAAGCAACATTTCCAAGTTTACTGACAACTTAAAACTAGGTAGGACTTTGAGTCATGAGGAGAATGCAAGGATAATGTAGATGTATTGAGTGAGTGGACAGACCTATGGCAGATGCAGTTTAATGTTGATACATATGAAGTTATATAATTCTGGATGAAAAACAGAAATATTATTTAAATGGTGCTACATTGGGAAATGTGGATGTACAAAGGGAACTGGATGGTCTCGTGCACCATTCAATGAAAGTAAATAGGCAGGTGCAGCAAGGAACTAAGTAGTCAAATGGTATATTGGCCTTCATTGCAAGAGGATTCAAATTCAGATGTAGGAATGTCTTACTGCAGCCAGACAGGGCCTTGATGAGGCCACACCTGGAAGATTGTGTATGGATTTTGTATCGAGAGTGTGGTGCTGGAAAAGCACAGCAGGTCAGGCAGCATCGGAGATGCTGTGCATTTCCAGTACCACACGCTCAACTCTAATCTCAGCATTTGCAGTCCTCACTTTCGCCTTGTGGATTTGGTCTCCAAACAAAGAAAAATATGCTTGCTAATGAGGGAGAGCACAGAAGGTTCACTTTGCGGATAGTGGGGATGGCAGGATTGTCCTCTGAGGAGGGGTTGGTTTTTCTGGGCCTCATTCACTTGAGTTTAGAAGGAGGAGAGGGGATCTGATTGAAAGAATCTGGAGACACTATGTACTAATGCTCTGGGGACCAATGGACCACTCACATTTAAACCACGCGTCCCTCTCTGCCCCCTCAGTTAGATGGAACAGACCTCATAGTTATTATTTCAAAGAAAAAGACTCCTGGACAATATTTATCATTCAACAAACATAAATGAAAATAAGGTTACATGGCATTTATCACATTGCTACATGTGGAATCTTGCTGTGCAATAATTTAAAAGCACACATCCTCCATATTATGCTCGTCAACTTGTTTAGAGATCTTCCTATCTGGTTCTGGAGTAGGGGAGACTTGAGCTGAAAATGTGTTGCTGGAAAAACGCAGCAGATCAGGCAGCATCCAAGGAGCAGGAGAATCGACGTTTCTGGCTTAAGCCTTTCTTCAGGCTTATGCCCGAAACGTCGATTCTCCTGTTCCTTGGATGCTGCCTGACCTGCTGTGCTTTTCCAGCAACACATTTTCAGCTCTGATCTCCAGCATCTGCAGCCCTCACTTTCTCCTAGGGGAGACATGAACCTGGGTCTCCTGGCTTTGGGTAAATACACTACCACTGCACCACACAAAGCCTCACACTTACAATGCTACCTCTGTTAGAACAGAGGCCACGTTTTCAAAGGACTTCATTGGTTGCCAATTGTGCTTCGGGAGACTCTGAGGTCATTTATGTTTTTATATAAATGCAAGTGTTTGCTTTTGATTGGCTTGATGCTGCTCCAGAACTCGGTCTAATTTAAAAAGTAAACTATATTCATTGTGCCTTATGTAGTTTGTGGGAGTGAGTGAGGCAGGGTTCTGCTATTAGTCTAATTGAATTTCAATCTCTGTGGAGAGAGAATTACACAGCAACAAGTTCCATGTGGAAAATCCGAACAATGAGTGATTGGTTCTAACAATGATAGTTTGGTCGCCTAGGGATCTGACACTAATGCAGAAATGAGCACGGAACATCACCTGAACTCTTCAGCTAATCCCTAGTATTGACTGTAAACATCCCCCACATATCTGTTAACACCTAGCAATCTCACAGTGTCTTAAGTTGACTTTACTTCAAGGTGCAACCTTGCCTTTGATCTCCAGACTTAAACCGAAGTTACTTCCTCTTTATGAGATGAGAATGGGTGGAACGATATCCAAGTTAGTAGGCTCAATGTTTGATTCTTTGATATATTCTACAAACAAACCCATTTTTTTCAAAGATGCAGTGTGTGGCTGGAAATTGTATTAAAACAGAAGTCCTCTGGTACAGTTAGGGTTAGGGTTGGGGTCATGAACCGTGACCTCTGGGGCCAGACCTCTGAGTTTAAGTCCAACGAGTTGATGTTAACTTTGATTCCCACGCTCCGACTTGCTGGCAATGGAAGTTCATAGAGTCATAGAGATGGGCAGCGTGGAAACAGACCCTTCGGTCCAACTCTTCCATGCCTACCAGATAACCTAAATTAATCTAGTCAAATTTGCCAGCATTTGGCCCATATCCCTCTAAACCCTTCCTATTTATATGCCCATCCTGATGCCTTTTAAGTGTTGTAATTGTACCGGCCTCCATCACCTCCTCAGGCAGCTCATTCCATAGACTCACCACCCTCTGTGTGAAAAGGTTGCCCCTCAGGTCCCTTTTATATCTTTCCCTCTCACCTTAAACCTATGCCCTCTAGCTTTGGACTCCCCCAGGCTGGGAAAAAGATCTTGTCTATTTACCTTATCCATGCCCTCATGATTTTATAAACTTTGATAAGGTCACCCTTCAGCCTCCGACACTCCAGGGAAAACAGCCCCAGCCTATTCAGCCTCTCCCTATGTGTTGGATGAGTTAAGAGGTGGTCATGGAAATGGTCTTGGGCTTGGTAACCAGCACTTATTTATTGAACTCTATGTATTAGACACAGAGCAAGGAGAGGTTGCTGCATAAATATGTCCTTCCCTGTATTGGGTGCCAGGGAACCCAATGCCATCAGCTATCGTATTGATGGGTGCTGTCTTGCATTACAAACATTGCACTTCAAGTTTGGCCTAGAAGGATGATTGTTAGACTCTGAAGTAGGAGTGGGAGAGTCCCGTGGGTAGCTGTATTGTAGAAGGCAATGATAAAACACTGCACTGCTTTACTCAAAAGTGTGGACCAGCCCATTGAAATCCAGACCCAGTGTTTGAAATTAAAGATGAGAGCAATGACATATAGACAGGGTTCAAGGTACAACTAGGGCTAAGGCAGGGGCTACATTAACATTCAGGCCAATGCATTGGTCAACCTTGGGAAAGAATGGTTAGCCAAATGTTAACATTCATTTATTCCTTCATAGGATATGGGCATCTCTCACTGGGTAGAATCCCAACCATTTATTGCCCATCTATGACTGCCTTAAATAAGGGAATGGTGAGCTATCTTCTTAAATTGCTGCAGCCCTTGGCTAGTAGGGACACCCACACTTAACGTTAATCAATATCCATCACCTTACTTGGATAATAAGGTCATAAGTGCACCCTTATGCTCCCCTATACATTCTTTGGTCTAAGGATAGTAATCCCAAGTTGTCCACATAATGAAATCCTTTATCCATTGTGCTAGTCTCCTCAGTGGTAGAATCTGGTCTGGAATTTATATTTGATGGTGGGGCTATGCTTACAGTTTTCCTCATTGCTTCCATCTGAATTTACTCATGGTTGAATTACATTTAGCGTTTAGGTGGTTTTTAGAATTTGTGGCTCAGATTGAAACAAAATTTAGTATCTGGTCCAGATTTGGGGATTGTGCCTAAAACTGCTGAGTTTGATAGATTTGTTAAAATCTCTAGATATAGGGAGACAAGGAGAACCCAAGAGAGTGTATTTCCTTTGTGTGAATGAACTACATAACAAGGAGACACGTTTGACTCAATGACACTCATGTATGATGTCATACTGCAGTTCATAGACTAGGTTCACATTTACAGTGAGGTAAAAACAATGACTGCAGATGCTGGAAACCAGATTTTGGATCAGTGGTGCTGGAAGAGCACAGCAGTTCAGGCTCCTCGGATGCTGCCTGAACTGCTGTGCTCTTCCAGCACCATTGATCCAGAATCACATTTACAGTGAGCATAGATATTAAGGGGTGTTTATAATGCTTATAATGGGCTAAAGGAATTTATAGGATAAATAGGCAGAAGGGTTTTATTTCATGGATAACATGGAAGGGAGCATTGTTGATGCAAGGAGACCAGGGGCAAATCTTAAACATAGTCATTCAGGAGTATGTCAGAAAGCTGTTATCACAAAGAGTGGAATGGAAATGTCTGTTCCTCTTAAATCAAAACTGTGGCTAAATTGGGGACATAGAATCCCTACAGTGTGGAAACAGGCCCTTCAGCCCAACAAGTCCACACTGAATCTCCAAAGAGTAACCCACCCAGACCCATTCCCCTACCCAGATGTTACCTATGACTAATGCACCTAACCTACACATCCCCGAACACAATCAGCAATTTAGCCAATTCATCTAACCTGCACATCTTTGGATCATGGGAGGAAACTAGAGCACTCCGAGGAAACACACACAGACACAGGGCAAACGTGCAAACTCCACACAGACAGTCGCCCAAGGCTGGAATCGAGCCGGGGTCCCTGGTGTTGTGGGGAAGCAGTGCTAACCACTGAACCACCATGCCACCCCAGTACAATTGGAAGGTTCAAAATTGATATTGTTGGGAAGGGTATTAAACACTACAGAACTGAGGTGGGCACATGGAATTAAGATACAAAGGAGCTACGATCTACTTGAATGTTTGAACTTGCCCAAGAGATTCAGAAGGCTGCTCCTGTTTCTGTTCCATTGGGAATGAAGTCTCTGGGTGTTGCTTTTGATGTGAAACATAAGAGAAATATCTGTCAAAGCCTTAAACTGCAACAATCTTTTAAGCTTCCGACTAACAATGTGTTTGGTGAGGTAACTCAATCCAGTGTTTTTATCCAGTGCTATGCAGAAAATTGTTTGCAAAGCCTGCTGTATAACTGGAAAGAGCTGAAACACTCTGACCCAATATGATCCTTTGAAATTTTAGCTTGGGTGTGTTTCTGAACTTCGAGAGAGATTGAAAATGAAACAATGAAATGTTGTGAGGGGAGGACAGGACAGAGCAAGAGGAAGATTGTTTTTGTCGGAGAGAGAAAGAAATAGGGACAAGACAACATGGAAAGTTACTGAAGTGCAAGGGAGACAGGCAGAAGAATGTAGGAGTACTGAGAAATAAATAGATTTAGAGAGATAAAAGGGAACAAACAGCACAGAGAAACGGTAATAGGGAAATCAATAGAGAAAGGTTAGAGAAAAAGTAAAATTGAAATAGCCAGAGGAAGAGAAGAGAGATGATACAGATAAAAGCTCACGAGAGAGAGTTGGTGCACACCAAGAAATGAAGAATTTGCCTGTCTGGATATTGTAGAAAGGCAGAGATAATCCAGACCTCAGTCAGAATGATGCTGACCCCACATTCCTAGACAGCAGATCTCGCTTGTCTTTGTATGTCTGTTCATATTGCACTGCCTTGTATAGAAGTGTTAGTTTTGTGCTGAAGACTGAGCTCGAGAGAGTGCAGGGAGTGAGAATGGGTCTGTCTATGTGGTAGGCCAGCAGGGTTCATCTGTCCGACTTTCACTGGGAGTGTGATGACAGACAGCTGCTTTAAAAGCTGGCAGCAAGATGCTGAAAGGAAGCAATTTTTAAAATATTTTGACATGGCGTAATTTGTTGTGTTTTCTTCTGGTAACTGATTTGTTTTGAAAAAAAATGTTGCGGTCTGATCCTCTCCCTACATCTGGAACAGCTGTAGCAGTTCACAGGAACACCCCAACATTTCAGGGGAGTAATGATCAAAGGTGGAACTTCCTGCAACATTGTGCTCATTGTATTTAATCAAAGATTGAAAAGATAAACAAGATGTTGTGAGGAGAACTGGATCTATGCAAGACCGAGGGCTCTTTGAGATCTCTGTCTTATTATAGGATATAAGTGTGACATGTTGTGTTAATGAAGCTGATAACTGTTTCTACATGAAAATCCTTTGACTATTGTTATGGCACTTGGGGGAGGATTGAGCTGAAAGTGAAATCAAATTCTCCACAAACTGTACCAAAAGTGTAAATGTCTTCATTAATCATCAGTTTGTTTCCCTTTATTACTATAATCCTGTACAAACAAAAACTTTCACTAGCTTTTTATCAAAGCGCTCAAAAATAACCTGTTGATTGAAACAAACGTATTCATTAAACAAGTGGCAAAACCCATTATTAACTAAGACATTGTGCAGTTAAAATTATATCCCAAACACAGACACGCGTATGCATTCATATGAAGATAGGACAAGAC
The DNA here is from genome assembly GCF_037043375.1 of Chiloscyllium plagiosum. Lineage (NCBI taxonomy): Eukaryota > Metazoa > Chordata > Chondrichthyes > Orectolobiformes > Hemiscylliidae > Chiloscyllium > Chiloscyllium plagiosum. The sequence continues at coordinate 11,176,836 of NW_028270154.1, forward strand.
ACGGCTTTGCAGAAGAATTATGAGAAAATAAACAGAAAATACAATACCCTTGTGTGCTTTTTTATTTGCATGATGCATACTTTGCTGGCAAGGCCAGTATTTATTGCCCCTCCCTAATTATTAAGAGTCAACCATGTTGCTGTGGGTCTGGAATCACTTGTAGTCTAGACTAGGTAAAGAAAGCTGTTCCCCTCCCTCAAGGATATTAGTGAAGCAGATGGTCGGCAATGGTTTCACTACCATCATTAGACTCTTAATTACAGATATTGTTTTAAAATTGATTTCAAGTTCCACTATCTGCCAAGGTAGGATTCAGAACCAGGTCCTCAGAACTTTACCAGGATCTCTGGCTTAATAGCCAAGTGATAAGGTCCTTTGTGAAGAGTCCAAGCTGAAAAGGTAAAATGTTAGGACCATGGGAAGCTCTGAGGAACAGGCATACCAGTCCTTTGATTTCCTAAAGTAGATAAAAAGATGAAGAAGATGCTCGAAATACTAGCCTTTATTAGTCAAGGGAGTTTAAGAGAGTGGAGGCCATGCTGGAACAGTATAAACTGTAGGCAAAGCCACAGCTAGAATATTACGTACAGTTCTGGCATTCACTTGATGGGAGGGATGTGATAGCACTGGAGAGGAAACAGAGGGGATTTATCAGGATGTTGCTGGGGCTGGAGAGTTTCAGTCGCGAAGAGAGATTGGACAGACTGGGGCTGATTTCCTTAGAGCAGAGGAGACTGAGTGGGGTCATAGCTGAGATGTATAAAATTATGAAGGATATAGAGAGGAAGACAACTTTCCACTAGATGGGAGGATCAAAGCTTGGGGGCATGGATTTAAGATAAGGGACAGGAGGTTCCCCGATGAGATGCGAGAAAAGTAAATCACTCAGAGGATGGTGGAAATCCAGAACTCACTGCCTGTGAGGGTGGTTGAAGAAAAAATTCTCATAACATTTAACAAGTGTTTAGACGCGCAGTTATGATGCCAATGACACAAGGCTATAGGCTGCGTGCTGGAAAATGCGATTGGAATGGCTAGGTGGGTGTTTTTGAAAGGTACGGGCTCGATGGGCCAAAGGGTCTTTTTGTACGGTGTAAACGTCCAGTGAGCTGACCTCTCACAATTTCTCTAATCTTCTGTCAATAAGATCAAGTTACTGTCTGCTGCAGAGTGAAGGAAGGCCTCCACTTTGGGTGGAAAGTCAGTTAGACTTAGGTCTTTGGATTGAGTTAACTGCTCAGCTTCCTGAATTAATGGTGTGGTTAGAGATACAGATTTCCAAAACTTGCTCTGATTCACAGAAAATACTTCATTGAGATGTCACCACAGCTGCTTTTCTTCAGAGTTAGCTTTTACGCTCCCCAGAAAATAAAAGAGATTTTACTTATGGCTCAGCTGTTAGCACTGCTGCCTCAGAGTGCCAGGGAGGCAGGTTCGATTCCAGCTGTGAGCACCCTGTCTGTGTGGAGTTTGTACATTCTCCCTGTGTCTGCGTGGGCTTCCTCCAGGTGTTGCGCAGGTTAGGTGGATTGGCGATGGGATATAGAATCCTTACAGTATGGAAACAGGCCCTTTGGCCCAACAAGTCCACACCTACCCTCCGAAGGTCAAGCCACCCAGACTCATTCCCCTACCATATATTCCTCTGCCTAATGCACCTAACCTGTACACCCCTAAACATATGGGCAATTCACCTAACCTGCATATCTTTGGAAAGAGGGAGGAAACCCACACAGACATGGGAAGAATGAGCAAACTCCAAACAGGCAATCGCCCGAGGCTGGAATCGAACCCAGGTCCCTGGTACTGTGAGGCAGCAGTGCTAACCACTGAGCCAACGTGCCATCCACTAATGGGATGCCCTTCGGAGGCTTGGTGTGGACCAAATGGGCTGAATGCCCTGCTTCCTCATTGTAAGAGAGAGAGGGAGATAGTTTCCTTCAGCCAGCTTTCTTCCAACTGCACAAATTCCCAAATTACCAAAACAGAAACCAAATGTCCAGACAAACTTCAGCACAAGCTGAATTCCACACTTTAGTCAGCTTGTTTAGAAATAAGGTAGGAAAATCAATCTGTTATTTGTCCTTCAAATTTTGTGGACGTTTCCTCCCAAAATCATTTACTTTGCCAGGAAATGGTTTTTAAGTTCTGACAGGCAGATGGTAAACGCTCTTCAACCCCGCGATGCCTGTATAGTTTGGTATTCTCGTTTCTCACAATCCAGGTATCTATGTGTGTTTCTAATTGAATGCAATGTAACAACCAATATCCAGTGTAGCACTGGAAATGTTCCAGGGAATCCCTGGTTTAGGAATGAGTTCCATTCCTGAGTACAGAGCACAAAGAACCGCGGATGCTGGGAACCTGAAACGAAAACAGAAATTGCTGGAGAAACTCAGCAGCATCTGTGGAGAGAAAGCAGAGTTAAGGGTCCAGTGACCCTTCTTCAGTTCCTGAGGATGCTCATATGTCAATTTGTAGGCAAGTTGGAACCCAATACAGCACAGTATGAAATACCACCTTGTAGTTATAATCAACTGTTTACATGTCAGTTCTTTGATTTTTCTTTAGATTACATTACAGTGTGGAAACAGGCCCTTCGGCCCAACAAGTCCACACCGACCCGCTGAAGCGTAACCCACCCACCCGTACCCCTACATTTACCCCTTCACCTAACACTACAGGCAATTTAGCATGGCCAATTTACCTGACCTGCACATCTTTGGACTGTGGGAGGAAACCGGAGCACCCCCGGAGGAAACCCACGCAGACACGGGGAGAACGTGCAAACTCCACACAGTCAGTCGCCTGAGGCGGGAATTGAACCCGGGTCTCTGGCGCTGTGAGGCAGCAGTGCCACCATTTTCATGGCAATATGGGATCCTGTTTATAACTACAAGTGTTCAAAGTGTTTGAGTCTTCACAAGTTGGTGCCACCTGCATTCTCCTCAGGATCCTAAGGCTCAATGTTTACACCTTGGACCCTGAGAGGATGAGGTTTTGATGAGAGATTAAACCTTCATTCCTGCTAATCTACATTTCTCTCAAATTCTCAACACCAAATGATGTTCTGACTTGGCACTAAAGCTAGAGGGCTGAAAGTTCCATACTCGTGAAATTCACCCATGAAGCAGGAATCAAGATCAAAATCCTTTAGGACGTAGATTCCCAGAGGAATGGGGACACACGTGATGCTTAAGTGCAGCTCTTTTGGCAACACAGCTGTAACCCTTAGACCTTTTCCAGGTGTTGCCAGCTGTGAGTCTTCCTAGACTGGCCAGTTGTGTGTGTTCGCAGTGAGAGGTAATAATATCGATGCATCTGTCTCGAAAATAGATTGCAGAAGTTGGGACTGTTATCCTTCAAGAGAAAGAGGCTGATCAAGCTTTGAAAATCATGAGTGGGCTAGTTAGAGTAGATGGGGAAAAGCTGCTCCTAGTAGGAAGAAGGATTAGAGGGCATAGATTTTAAATGATATCTAAACGAAGCCAGGGTGAGATGAGAAATACCTTTTCCACTCAGCGAGTGGTTCGGGTCGGAATACATTGCCATGAAATATGATGGAGGCAGGTTCAACCAAGGCATTTAAGAGGCCATTGAATGATTGGATAAAATTAATGTGTGATGTTATGGGAACAAAGCAAGAAATTGACTATATTGGAAGCAAATTACTGCAAATACTGGAATCTATAACGAAAACAAAAAATGCTGAAATCACAACGGGTCAGGCAGCATCCAGAGAGACAAAGCAAGCTAATGTTTTGAGTCTAGATGAGTCATCTAATTTGGAAACGTTAGCTTGCTCTCTCTCCCTGGATGCTGCCTGGCCCGCTGTGATCTCCAGCATTCTTTGTTTTCAGTTTCAAATTGGCTGTGTTGCTTGTTTGAAGAGCAGTAACAGGCACAGTGAATTAAATGGTCCCCTCCTGCATTGGGACAATTTGTGATTCTGCGGTTTAAGGAGAAGCTCGATAAAGGAGCAAGGAATAGAATGACATGCTGACAGGGTGAGGCTGTGGGAGGTTGGTGTGAAGCATAATCCCTGGAATGGGTTGGTTGTTCTTTGAGGCCTGTTTCCGTACTGTGTATTTCTGTGCAACGTAACTGTGACACAAACACTAATAGTTCAGTTTTAATGTTGCATCAGGTTTCACCATTTTCCCATTATCAAACCCAGTCTCCCTAGTGTCTCCATAGAATTCTATTTCATCCTCCAAGGTTCAGACAATCAGGGAGAAGATCTGAAGTGAAAATAAAAGAAACTTTGACCCATCTCCATTCACAGTTGGCCTGTGATTGTTCAACCACTGATCCCATTCCTACTCCTTAATTCTTCTTTCTATCACTCCTTATTCAGTTGAGATGGTCAATGTTCATGTTGCTGGCACTTCCAGAGATCAATGTTTCCTGGAAGGTTTTTAAAAAAATTCTATCACTGGATACGCAGATTTGGCATCGGTGGAGAATGTGGTTTCTGTCTTTTCCTCAGACTTGGGATGAGCTATGAACTGAACAAAGACTGACTTTGTCTCAGTTATTTTAACTATATATGATTTCTTTTATTAATGTTGGTGCCGGAGTCTGGCAACAAACACTTTTCGCAGTATGTTTTGTAAAAATACATGTGACAATAAACTACAATTCTATTCTATTCTAATTACTTTTAACGTGAGTGGCTTGTTCACACTGTCTCAGGGCAGTTAAGGAGTCAAGCAGATTTCTGCAGGTCTGGAGTCATGTGCAGACTATCTGGGTAAGGATGGCAGAAAGTATTTGGAATATTGTGAGTGGCCTTGGGCTCCGTATCTAAGGAAGGATGTGCTGGCATTTGGAAGGGGTCCAAAGGTGATTTACAAGAATGATCCCGGGGATGAAGGGCTTGTTATATGAGGAGTGGTTGAGGACTCTGGGTCTATACTTAATGGAGTTTAGAAGGATGGTGGGGGGGAGATCTCATTGAAATTACAGAGTACTGAAAGCCCTGGATAGAGTGGACGTGGAGAAGATCTTTCCAATAGCAGGAGAGGCTAGGACCCGAGGGCACGACCTCAGAGAGAAGGGATGACCCTTTAGAACTGAAATGAGGAGGAATTTCTTCAGCCAGAGGGTGGGGAGTCTGTGGGACTCATTGCCACGGAGGGCTGTGGAGGCCAACTCATTGAGTGCATTTAAGACAGAGACAGGTTTTTGATTGATAAGGGGACAAGGGTTACAGGCAGAAGGCAGGAGAATGGGATTAAGAAATCTATCAGCCATGATCAAACGACAGAACAGACTTAATGGCTAAATGGCCTAATTTAGCTCCTATATGTTATGGCCTTAAAGGATATCAGTGATCCAGCTGGATTTTTACATCAGTTAATAAAGGTCGTAATTACTGAGGAAGGTTACTTGACCTGAAATGTTAACACTGATTTCTCTCCACTGATGCTGCCAGACCTGTTGAGCTTTACCTGCAATTTCTGCTTTTGTTTCTGATTTACAGCATCCGCAGTTCTTTTGATTTTTATTTCACAATTACTGACACTCACTTTCAATTTATTAATTGAATTTAAATTCCACAAGTTCCCATGGGAGGGTTAGCCAACTTAAAGTGCAGCAGCCAGTATTTCCATAGCCACATTAACACAGTGAAGGCATTCTAAGGTGCTTCACAGGAATACTATCAAGCAAAAAATGAGAACGTGACAAGTTAAGGGATATCAGAACAGCTGATCAAATCCTTGGCTGAAGAATGGTCACTGGACCCAAAATGCTAACTCTGCTACCTCCCCACAGATACTGCTAGTTTCTCCAGCAATTTCTGTATTTACTGTTGGTGAAAAGGGTAGATTTTAAAGAGGGTAGAGAGACAGAGAGGAGAGGTTGAGGGGGGTGTTTCAGATCTTAGAACAATGGCAGATGCCTGCAATGGAGTGATGGATACTAAGGATATGGGCCAACGTAAGTGGGAGCAAGGGAATTGAATGGAGAGATCATACACTTAACATGAAACTACACTTATGGGAGAGACGTTCATTAGCTCAACACGGTCAGGAGCTCACAGAGCCTGGGGAAATAAAGTAAAAGAATGTAAAGTCGCCACAGTCCTACCATATCTTAGGACTGTTCTCTCATTACAGACAAATGTCAAGTTTAACCTGATGGTCACCACGCCTCAGGTGAGAGGAGATGCTGAGAGGGAGAGTTCTTTATGATAACCTCAGCCAGTGCAGGAATTGAACTCGCGTCATTGGTGTCACTCTGCATTGGAAATGGGGTGAGTGGGGGGTCAAAGCTTTGCACCCTTCACTGTGACTGGAGAGGGAATTAACATGAGGAGAAATTGTCCACAGTTGATAGACTGTATTTGATGAACAAACTCCACAGGTTCCACTGACGTTACAGCAGCCGCAGCTCAGAGACATGAAATAAGTTGATCTTCATCTCCAAATTGAATGTTAAATTACCTATAATCGTATCCTGCTTTTCACTGCAATTTCCATTATAGCAATTTTGAACTAGCTTCAAGATGAGTGCTGTGACAGAACACCCAGTGGAAATACAGCTCTACTCTGCTTTCTGAATGTAAGCTGCAGGCAGGTTTCTATTAGAACAGTAGGAGACTGAGAAACTCATTTAGGTTAATTACATAGAATTTATGTTTCAATTTAGTCTGTCTTAGGAAAGCAAGATGGTGATTTCTCAACCTGAATATTTTTGACTCATGCTGATCATAGCCTATGCCTAGTGCTAGTCTGTTAAGTTTCATGTTTCTAACCCCAATTTGCCCTATTTTCTACCCTGGTACTTACCAACTCTGTAAGACTATTTCATCGCTGTTGGACTATAAACTCCAGATGTGAACCAATTGCTTTTCAGATAAACAGAAGCAAAGTACTGTGGAAACTGGAAATCTGAAGTGAAAGTAAAAATTGCTGGAGAGACTCGAGAAAGTCTCGCAGAGACAGACTGCGCAGTTTGTAGTACTGAACAAGAGTCGTGTCAGATTCAAAACGTTAATTCTGTTTCTCTCGCCACACCCATTGAAGAAATCCTTGCAGTCATGGGGAGAATTGTGCAAACTCCACACAGGCAAATGCCTGAGGCTGGAGCCAATCCCGGGTTCCTGACCTTGTGATGCAGCAGTGCTGAGCACTGAGCCACCGTGCCACCCTAACTCCCAGGTAACTCCCTGCTGACTGTATACCACTGTGTCGCTATCTCTGCTGATTCTGTTCTGCTGGTGAGACAGGGCACACCCAGGGGTGGTGATGGTGGTGTCTGGGATACTGTTTACAGATTAGTGAGCATAATAAATAGAGTATAAACAAATAAATCACCATAAATGAAGATGGTACAGCAGCTTTCGATATTTATTTCGGCTGGTAATTCTTGCCATATAAAACATGAGAAATGTTAAATGAGATATAATTTGTTGCTTGCACTCATCAGGACAATTTGCAAGAATACTAAAATAAAGGGAAAAAAGCATTTATCCTGTATGAGAACAGAATGTTAATTGGTTGGCATGTGGATTCTAATTGACAAAGGCCATGCCTTGGAGAATGCACCAACTGGTTACGACTGACAGTTAACTGCCAATCATTGTTTAAATTTTAAACTAGGTAAGTTAACTCTAGTTGGTCAGCCTTAGAAGAAAAAGATTTATAGAAAGCTCAAAAATGGACAAAGAGTATTGATTAACAAATGATTATGAATAAGAAATTCTGAAAGATGATGTAATTCAGAATTGGATTGTGGAGAGAAGGTTGGGAGTGACTTTATCAGATTTTTCACCTTCAATGAATTTTCGAAATTTGTAAAAGGGATGCAGGCTGAGGAGAGAAAACAAAATTGGATTTTTATTTGAGGCAACAGAGAAAACTAATTGAGGAAGTGCCATCTGTGGGGAATTACGCTTACACTAAATCTAGGAGATTGTTTGCTGAGGTGGTGGGTGCCATAATGCAGTGTTCTGGCTGTGATGGGAAAAGGCTGCATCATCACAACGATTGTTTTGCAAAAAAGGCAGAGTGCCATCCCTGTAAGAAAGCAAAACATTGTAAAGTTTGTCATCATGTAAAATAAAAGAGTTAAACTCAAAAACAGATATTTTAAAAAAACCATCAAGGCCAGTAACATTCCAGAAATTGAAACAACTTTTTCACACAGAGGGTAGTGCTTGTATGGAATGAGCTGCCAGCGGAAGTGGTGGAGACTGGTACAATTACAGCATTTAAAAGGCATCTGGATGAATAGGAAGGGTTTAGAGGGATATGGGCCAAGTGCTGGCAAATGAGATTAGATTTATCCAGGATATCTGGTCAGCATGGACAAGTTGGACCGAAGGGTCTGTTTCTGTGGTTGTACATCTCTATAACTCTGCAATGTCCTTGAGAGAAGTAACATAATCCTAGTGAATTTATTGGATGTCTGAAATAATTGTAAATGGATGCAAAGCATATTTCAAGTTAAACACTGGAGCAGGTGTATCTGTACTTCCAGCCTCTTCCACCATTTGACTCAAAGGGACGAGGAAGGAATCAGCTCAATATCAAAAGGACAGTTGAGTGCAATACCTCACTAGAAAGGAAGGGAAGTCACAGAGACCCTGCTTGTGATTCAAAATCAAACCTATTTATTGTCACGCCACAAATCTTGCACAGATCACTGTCTCATTTATGAGCTCAATGAATTGGAAAGCTAGAATAAACAAATATGGTTCAGAACAGAATTTTCCCAAAGTGTTTCGTGGCCTTCGAAAGCTAAAAGTCTTATCGTAATCATGTTAAGATCAGATATCCAATCGGTGCACTTAGTCTCACGCCAAGGAATTTCCGCATGTGATTTTTTAAAGAGGACAAAATGTAAAACTGAGGGAACGTTGCATCACACATGAAAAAGCCAATAGTCTGGATTTCTGGCACCAAACCCAAGTGGGTCACTTCCTCATTTCCCCTCCCCCACCTTTTCTCAGTCCCAACCCCCGGATTCAGCACCGCCCCATTGACCTGCAATCTTCTTCCTGACCTCTCCGCCCCCATCCCCTCTCTGGCCTATCACTCTCACCCTCACCTCCTTCCACCTATCGTATTCCCAGCGCCCCTCCCCCAAATTCCACCCCCCCCCAACCTTTTATCTCAGCCCGCTTGGCACACCAGCCTCATTCCTGAAGAAGGGCTTATGCTGGAAACGTCGATTTTCCTGCTCCTCGGATGCTGCCTGGCCTGCTGTGTTCTTCTAGCACCACACTTCTCAATACTGGAAATAAAAGCAAAACGCTGCAGGTGCTGGAAATGTGAAACAAAGACAGAGAATGCTGGAGAAACTCAGTGGGTCGGGCAGCATTTGTTGGGAGAACATTCTCTCAGTTCTGAAGAAGAGTCAAACTGCACTCCAAGAGTGAAACAGTTAACTCTGTTTCTCTCTCCAGGGAGAGAGTTTCTCCAGCATTGTATGCTTGGGTCACTGCAGATTTGTGTTGACCTTACAATTAAACAAAGCAGTGGAGAGGGAGATCCACTTTATCATGCGTCCTTGGATGAAATTCTGGAGAAGCAAACCACAACTTTCATCAAACTTGATGCTCATGGTGGATTTTGGAAACCACCTCTGGACTAAGAAGTTAAACGACTGACAGCAATCATCGCAGTATTTGTAGGCTGGTGCTTTAATTGTCTACCCTTTGGCACGGGATCTATACCAGAAATTTTTCAAAGAACGATGACTAACATCCGAGAAGGATTAGAGGGGATTGTCTGGCATATGGACGAGGTTCTAATTCCTGGTTTTGCCACATATGAACACGATCAAAGAGTGAGAGCAGTGTTGAGAAACAGGGTCTGCTCTGAATAAAAAAAACGTGAGTTTTCACAACCTACCGTTAAGTTCTTGGGAGGCATCGTTAATGCAGCAGGCATCGTAACCCATCTACAGCAATGACTAAAGCTGTCAAAGATTTCCCACAAGCCTCGTAATGTCCCAGAACTCCACATGTTCATGGAAATGGTTTTTAAAAAATATTTGCTCGATGATGGCTGGGCCAATATTTATTGTCCATCCCCAGTTGCCCTTGAGAAAGTGGTGGTGAGCTGCCTTCTTGAACTGCTGCAGTTCCATGTGCTGTAGATGGCGTAAAGTAGTTAAGGAAGAAGAGAGGTCTTTTTAAACAAAATTTAACACTGAAAAATGAATGGTAACAAAAATGAGTTAAGTAAGATCAAGCAAGGTGTGAGCACAAAGGTCAACAGAGATCCTTTCAGGGTATAAACACATTACTCATTTCACCAGATATATACCAACGATGGGGAGGTGATGGTCTACTGGTATTATTACTGGACTGTTAAGCCAGAGACCCAGGTCATGCTGTTGGGGCCAAGTTCAAATCCTGCCATGGCAGATGGTGGAATTTGAATTCAACAAAAGAATTAAGGATCTAATGATGACTGTGAATTGGAGTTGGAAAAATCCATCTAGCTCACTAATGTCCTTCAGGGAAGGAAACTGCAATCTATTACCTGGTCTGGCCTACATGTGACCCCAGACCCACGAGTCTTAATTGCTGTCTGGGCAATAAAAGCTAACCTAAAGAATGACCTCAGCCCATGAATGAATAAAAAAAATTCTGTCTGTGACTCAGAACTACCCACACTATTGGCAGCCAATACACCAGCAAAGGATGGCGGTAACTCAATGAGTTACCCAGCATCCCATGCTCATGTTCTGAGGACAGGGGTTCAAAACCCACAATGGTGACATTCGAACCCAAAAAAATCTGGAAATAAATGCTTGATAAATGGTGACCATTTACCATGGTTCTAAAAACCTATCTTTTTCACTAAAGTCCTTTAGGGAAGGAAATCTGGTCCTTCACCAAAATAGCCTGCATGGAACTCTAGACCCATGGCAATGTAGTTGATATTTAACTGCTCTCTGAAATGGCAGAGCAAGCCAAGGGCGATGAGGGATGGGCAACCAACATTGGCCTCACCAATGACACCACAATGCTACAGAGGAATACACGACTGAATCAAGCAACACATTTTGAAGAGGTTGGGTTTGAGGACGATTCTGAAGGTGGGAGGAGAGACAAGGATAATGAGGATCAATGGGTTTTGGGAGGAGGAGGGGTGGATTTGACAGAGGAAAATCAATATGGGAGCCAAGATGACAGTTGGATGGTTAGATTGATCACTGGTTTTCCACAGCATGTTCAATGTGGGCAGACTGTTTTCTTCCCTCGTAAATGCTGACAGAATATGGAAGCAGGGGTAAAGTCATCTGCTGTTGTGATGAGCTAGAAGCAGCTGTGTGGACATTCCTGGTCTTTGCTGAGAGCTTTGAGGCTGGCCACACAGCCTGTGCCCTTTATGTGGGCTCCCATCTGACTCCGCACACACAGTTCATTATTAACTGCCCCTTAAAATGGACCTAACAAGTTCAATTAGGAATGACCAATGTCCACAGTGCAACTAGCGCTGCCAACATATGATAAATTAATTTTTTATAAAACTGAGCTACGAACAATATTTTTTCAAGTCCACAGTCTCCTACACGTCCAAGTCTTTGCAGACCCTTCTGCCCTTCAACTCTGTACCTCAAGCTACTCCGCTAACTCTCACTGCAGTGCTGTAGCAAGGACACTGTGTGCTCAGGGACACCCTCAGCTCATGGACTGCACAAGGCTGCATCTCCGGGCTCCTCACTCTACCTTTGTCAAGCCTTGCCTTATCCTTTTGTGCCTGACCATTCAGGCAGACCTACAAGGATCATATCACTGTTGCTGTGCTGAGTTGTTCAGCACCAGCACAAAGCCAGGCAGCTGTTCTGGTCGTCAACAATCTTCAGTCAAATCAAGGCCCTTCGCTCAAGGGATCCTGGGACAGTGGGTAAAGGCAGCCTCCTGTACCTGTCAGGGGCTTGGTCAGTCAGCCACTCGGGACGGTCAGAATCACCCCTCTCCTCATAATGGTGGGGTGAGGAGTCGAATGATGGGCAGCACACCCACTTAGTTTGACTCTTTCTACTCTATTGTAAGTTAAAAATCACGCAACACCTGGTTATAGTCCAACAGGTTTATTTGGAAGCACTAGCTTTCAGAGCACTGCCCATTTGTCACGTAGTTTCCTAATGAAGGAGCAACGCTCTGAAAGCTTGTACTTCCAAATCAACCTGTTGGACTGTAACCTGGTGTTGCGTGATTTCTAACTTTGTACACCTCAGTCCAACACCAGCTTCTCCATATCATGGCCACCCTATTATAGCCCGTTTTCCTCCTAGAATGAGAGCAAGGCAGATGTTAAGGGAGCAGAGCAGACTGTGGAAGGACATGATTGAGACGTGTAAAAATATGAGGGATGTAGACAGGGTACGTGGAGGTGCCTATGATGGACAAAGTGAGATGTCACACAACACCAGATTACAGTCCAACAGCTTTATTTGAAATCACAAGCTTTTGGTAAACACTGTGATCTTAGATAAACCCTGTTGGACTAAAACCTGGGTGTTGTGTGACTTCTCACATAGACAGGGTAAACAGGAAGAAATCTTTCCCCGAGGTGGAGGGACCAAAGACCAGGGGCATGGACTTAGGTGAGAGGCAGCAGATCGAGAAGGGATGTGAGGAAAATGTTGTTCACCCAGAGGGTGGTGGGTATCTGGAACTCACTGCCTGTAAGGAAGGTAGAGGCAAAAACCCTCATAGCACTCGTGGAGTATTTAGATGTGCACTTGCAATGCCAAGGTATAAATAACTGTAGGCCAAGTGCTGGAATAATGAGGTGATTGCTTTTTGTACTGGCGCAAACTTGATGGGCTGAAGGGCCTTTATCAGTACTGTAGATCACTGTGGCTCTGTGATAGTGGGTGACACAGCTGTTAGTTTGGGTGTGGGAAGGGGATGGATCCTGAGAGAGTCAGTAGGCAGCACAGATGACAATGAAGCAAGTTGCTTAGCTCTACTGGAGCAGCTACAAAACAGCCTCATGCTAAACTTATTGGGGATTATATTTAGCTGAACATTAAGTAGAAAGTTAATCTTCCCAACAGCTTCGACTCTAACAGTCTCTCAAGATTCTACCAGGGACACACGTTCCAAATCTCATCAAGATTACACTTTCAAGTCTCTGACTAGCCTCCCCCTCCCCATTTTCCCGTCAGGACACAACTGAGAAGCCACTGCTGACGTCAAGAATACCTGTCCAGGTAGCAGGATCCTTCTCTGCATCGAGTTCTTGGGACATGGTGAATGTCACCCAATTTGATTCCAAGATCATCTTTCAAATAAGGTATTAAAATGGGTCATTAAAGATTATCAGACTAGAAAATTGGGAATTCTATCATTATCTTCTCCAATATTCCTATGCTACACCTTCCGAATATCACTCAAGTAAATTAACTGAGGCAGTAATAATTCCTGAATACATTTGCTCATTTGTAGATTATTGCATTAATGTTGAGGAACTTTGCACACACTCATTGTACAAAGCATGAAATATATATTAATTACCCAGATTAGATTACCTACAGTGTGGAAACAGGCCCTTTGGCCCAACAGGTCCACACTAACCCTCCGAAGCGCAACCCACCCCCCTCACTAATGCACCTAACACAGTTGGCAATTTAGCATGGCCAATTCACCTGACCTGCACATCTTTTGGACTGTGGGAGGAAACGGGAGCACCCGGAGGAAACCCACGCAGACACAGGGAGAACGTGCAAACTCCACACAGACAGTTGCCTGTGGCAGGAATTGAACCCGGGTCCCTGGTGCTGTGAGGCAGCAGTGCTAACCACTGAGCCACCGTGCTGCTTGTACTGTGCACATTTGAAATAACCCTCCTGTAAAGATTACCTCCTCTTAGATTTCTTTCCTTCCATACTTTGCCCGCAGTTTGAATTTAGATAGATTCATTGGAGGATACCAGGAGCCATTGGGAAAACACATGTGAAGCCCAAGTTCAGACACAATTGTACTGAATGGCGGCGCAGTCCCGATGGGCCGAATGGCTTGCTGCTCCCCCAAATTCTTGCTTTTCCACTGTTGGTCCATCTGGCCTATTGCACACAGTTGCTTTGTCTGTGAACACTTCCTTTGTTGGAGGTTGTAGTAGTGTGGAGAAGGTGAGGACTGCAGATGCTGGAGTACCAGAGTTGAAAAATGTGGTGCTGGAAAAACACAGCAGGCCAGGCAGCATCCGAGGAGCAGGAGAATCGACGTTTCAGGCATAAGCCCTTCTTCAGGAATGACTACCTGTAGTAGTGTCCCTGCCCCTGAGACGTAAGCTCTGGGTTCAAGTCCCACTCCAGGATTGGATGGCCCTTTGAAGTGTGTCCATTATGCAACCAGACAGGTTGCGTGTTAACTTGTAAATCTTATCACCACACATCCTTGGCAGGTGATAAAAAGGGGAAGAGACTCCTGGTTAGATGGAAGGAGTGTTGGAGACTCTACGTAGCTGGTGAAGAAAGCAAAGAACATGGCCTTAAGAATGAAAGGATTCAAGTACTGGAGCAGGGATGTCTTGCTGCAGTTGTACAGGTGAGACCACACCTGGAGTACTTTGTGCAGCTTTGGTCTCTGTATCTGAGGAAGGATGTTCTGGCAATGGAGGGAGTGTAACAGGGGTTTGCAAGACTGGATCTGAGGATAGCTGAAAATGTGTTGCTGGAAAAGCGCAGCAGGTCAGGCAGCATCCAAGGAGCAGGAGAATCGATGTTTCGGGCATAAGCCCTTCTTCAGGAATGTATGGATCTGAGGATAGCAGCACTGACATATTGAATAACAGTGGATCTGTTAGGATTGTCTTCACAGGAGTTGTTGGAGATTGGGAGGGATCTCACAGAAACCTATAAAATTCTAAACACAAGGAGGATGTTCTCAAGGACTGGGAAGTCCAGAACCAGGGGTCACAGTCTCAGGGTATGTGGTAGACCATTTAGGGCTGAGTTGAGGAGAAGTGTCTTTGCTCAGAGAGTGGGAAGCCTGTAGAATTCTCTGCCACAGAGAGTGGTTGAGGTGAAAACATTGAATGTTTTCAAGAAGAAGTTAGGTATTGTTCTTAGGGCTCAAGGGATCAAAGGGAATGGGAGAAAGTGGGAACAGGGGATTGAGTTGGATGAGCAGCCATGATCATATTGAATGGGGGAGGAAGCTCAAAGGGCCGACTAGCCTACTCCTATTCCTCATTTCCATGTTTCTATGGGATTGCTCTAATGGAGTATCTTCCCCTATAATCAGCTGGAATGGTTCCTGTGGTGGTTTTCATCAGCTGGGAGTTGCCATCCAGAAAGGTGCTGAGACAGACCTAGTGAGCAGTCCTTCGTGATGTTGCAGGTCAGACACATTCCCACCGTTACAGCCTGTTTACACGGCAACTTAATCAATCTCCTCACTGTCCCTGAGCCACTCTTTCTCACAAGTGCAGAGCAGTGTAACAGTGTATTACCGTCTTACTGTGTATTAGTAAGAATGTCTGGCTGCTCACAACAAACATGCAATAAACTGATCAATGCCATGAAATTATCCTTCTCAAACCTCACATTTTTGTAATTAATTCTGTAATTTTGCCTCCTTCATTGATTATGTCCCTTACCTCACTCGTTATGAATGACAGTTTCTTCCTTCACCAATCTTCACTCCCCAGGGTCCTGGTCTCTCCTATTGGTGGAAACATCTTTTTCATGTCCGCTCTATCCAGGTCTCTCAGTATTTTGTATGTTCCAGTGACATCCTCCCTCATCCTTCAGGTACAGACCCTGAGTCCCCAACCGCTCCACATGTGACAAGGCTTTCATCCACAGGATCATTCTTGTATGGAGTTTGTGCACATTCTCTCCATGCCTGTGTGGGTTTCCTCTGGGTTTCCTCTGGTTTCTGCCCACAGTGCTGGCTAGGTGGGTTAACCATGGTAAATGCAGAGTTATGGGGGATTGGGTCTAGGTGGGAACCTCTGCAGAGGTTGGTGCAGACTTTGTTCTGCACTGTTGGGATTCTATGATTAAATGGCAAGGCATCTGGAAGATTAGCCATGATATATTGAATGGAAGAGCACGTTTGTTGGATTGAATGGTCTTCATTTGCTCTTATTTCATCTATCCTTATTTGGGGTAAATTTGGGGCCAAGCTGGCATGTGTATGGAATGAGCTGCCAGAGGAAGTGGTGGAGGTTGGTACAGTTACAACATTTAATAGCATCTGGATGGGCATATGAATAGGAAGGGTTTAGAGGGAAATGGGCCAAGTGCTGGCAAATGGGATTAGATTAGGTTAGGATATCTGGTCGGCTTGAACGAGTTGGACCGAATGGTCTGTTTCTATGCTGTGCATCTCTATGACTCTATAGGTGTTGGAAAGTTACGTTGTGATTGTGGAGGACATTCCCTCCTGGAGATTGGGTCCAGTTCTGGTCGCCCATTTGTAGGATGGATATTATTAAACTGGAGAGAGGTCAGAAGAGATTTACCAGGATGTTGCCGCATATGGAAGGTTTAAGTTATAGAGAAAGGCTGGTACTTTTCTCATTGGAACTTAGGAGGTTGAGAGGCGACTTGATATAAGTTTATAAAATAATGAGAGGTATGGATAGAGTTAATGGCAGTTGTCTTTTCCCTATGGTGGGGGATTTCAAGACTAGGGGCACATCTTTAAAATGAGAGGAGAGAGATTTAAAAAAAACAAAATTTCAGGCAAATGTTTCACACAGAAAGTGGTTCATGTGTGGAATGAACTTCCTGAAGAAGCGATGGATGTGGTTGCAATTACAATGTTTAAAAGACATTTGGATAAGTTCATGAATAAGGAAAGGTTTGAAGGGATATGGGCTAGGAGCAGGCGGTGAGACTGGTATAGTTAGGGAACATGGTCAGCATGGACTGGTTGGCCCGAAGGGTCTGTTTCGATGCTGTAGGACTCTATGACTTGTTGGTGGTTAATGTAGCCCAGTCTCCCTTGTGTGCAGCTCATTTATAACTTGATGCTTTTACTCTTAACGAGTAGTAAGTAGTAAGTAGCAGTGTGCAGGGGTGTAATAATGTGATCAGATGTTAAAGATTTTAACCTCCCAGTCATTTATAAGCAAAAAGTGTCAATATTGCCAAGTGCCCTGAGCTCTTAAAACCAGTGCTAGATAGCTGGAGCAAAGTTTAAAGTGCTGCAGGGAGCAGTTATCACTGGATTAGGGTTGAGCAGCCTCTTTGGATCAGATCCTGCAGTAATCATTAGGTTCAGATAATAAAACAGAGGGGAAATAAAAAGCACCACACACTGTGTCAGCTAGGAAATGGTTAGCAATGGCCAATAGCTCGATTTCCATCTCTCCCCATTCCCAACCCGAGCCTTGCGGTTCTGAAGTCATCTCATTCTTTGCATAAGTGATTTTGACAATGTTCGCTTGTGGGGTGGGGGGAGTAAAGATTGGGAGGGAGGGAGGGAGTGAATATGTCAGTTTGAACGGGAGGGAGTGACCGAGGTTGGGATAGAGTGGGGAGTGGTGGCAATGGGGGTTGGGAGGGGAGGGGATGCTGGGGAAGTAGGGGAGGGTTGGGTGAGATGGTGGTTGTGGAAAATGGTCCATGGGGGGGGGGGGGGGGGGATGAGGTGGGGGGAGGAGTTGGGGGGAAGGGTGGCCATAGAATTATCAGCCTGAACCTTACCTCATTCCACATTCTCACACACACTGGGCCACAGCATCCCTCCCTCACCCTCTCCTTCCCACTCTCCTTCTTTCCCTCTTTCCTTCATTTCCTTCCTCTCCTCCACTCATCTTTTCTCCCTCCCTCTCTGAATCCAATGATGGTATTTCCTACCACTGAGACCAATTGACACAGTAATTAAATCCAGCTCCTCCCCAGGGATGAGAGACTGTCAGGTGATTTCATTAAGATATAAGAGATTCTGAAGTTGTTTGACAGGGTAATTGCTGAGAGGACATTTCCCATCATGGGAGAGTCTAGGACCAGAGGGCAGCATCTCAGAGTACAGGGGTGTCAATTTCAGACAGAGATGAGGAGGAATCTCTTCTCTGAGAGAGTTGAGAGTCTTTGAAACTTTTTGCCACAGAGAGAGCTCTGGGGGCAAACTCCTTGTGTATATTTAAGGCTGGGATAGATTTTCCATCAGTCAGGGAATCAAGGATTATTGGGACAGGGCAGGAAAATGGACGTGACACGTGTTGGATCAACCATGATCCTATTGAATGGTGGAGCAGGCTTGAGGTGCTGAATGGCCTTCTCCTGTTCCTGTTTCTTACAGTGTTAGGACATTTCTTAGGATATTCAGGTATAAGGAACAACTGAGGTATAAGGAGTTGTGAACACAGAGTAATGCAGTGGTCAATTTGGTCAGTGCAAGTCCCAATTCAGAGCAGCCGGCTGTTTCCCCCAGTTAAGGAATGACCGGTTTGCTGAGATTCACTGGTTTTGATTGTGAGGAAGAAAAATCACCTGGAGAGCTGAGGAATATTGCCATGACAACCTTCCCATCCACCAGAACAGCACTCTGACAGTAAAACACAGACACAATACCCATGCCAATCTGAAACCTGTGATAAATCGTATAGAATCATAGTGATGTACAGCTCAGATTCACACCTTTCAGTCCAACTTGTCCATGCTGACCAGATATCCTAAATTAATCTTGTCCCATTTGTCAACACTTGGCCCATCTACCTCTAAACCCTTCCTATTCATATACCCACCCAGATGCCTTTTAAATGTTGTAATTGTACCAGCCTCCACCACTTCCTCTGGCAGCTCATTCCATATACGAACCACCTTTTGGGTGAAAAAGTTACCCCTTATGTCCCTTTTAAATCTTTCCCCTCTCACCCTAAACCTATGCCCTTTAGTTCTGGACTCCCCCCCCCCCCCCCCCCCCCGCCATCCCAGGGAAAAGACCTTGTCTATGTTTAGCTTCGGTCGGTGTGCTGTGTCCACTTCCAGGGTATCTCCGCTTCAAGGTGGAGAAGGGGCAGAGGAGATTTACGAAAACAGTGCTGAGGGATTCCTGCGACATGGAGGAAATGGGTTGTTGAGCTTCGAGCAGGAAAGTTTAAGCGGAAGTTAACAGAGGCGTTCAGAGTGATGAAAGTTTTGATAGGATCGATGTTCCCACTGGAGTAGGGAGTAGTGTTTGTAATCAGAGAACACGGATTTAAGGTAACTGAGATAAGAATCAGAGCGGAGAGAGGGAGAATTTTCTTCCATGCAGCAAGTTGTTGGATTCCGAAATGTATTACCTGATAAGCAGATTTAATAATAGTTACCAAAGGGAATTGGAACTGTACGTGTAAAGGGAAGATTCACCAGGATAGGTGGCAAAGAGCTGGACTAACTGGACAGCTCTTTCAGAGATTGACAGTCAGGAAGGGTTACCTGACCTCCTTGTGAACTCCAATTACAAGCTGAATGTTTGCAATGAGGATTAAACACATCGTTTTCTAAATCAGGAGGAGACAAGGCGATCAGCTGAGCGAGCCGGAGCTCTCCAAATCAGCTTGTGACATTCATGTCCATCAAGTGAGATATTAATGGAATTAAATGCCAGCCATTCTTCCCACTGAAGGCTCATTGGAATCATGGGCGGCTCCAACTCGGAACAATACCAATCAACCACCATGCTGCTCCCTTGCCCATGCTTTCTCCCTGCACCTGTTAACATTCCTCGTTTTCAAATGACCAGTCAAACTCCCTTTCCAAAATAATTTCTTGACCCTGTTGCAACAACTGTAGACTCATACAGCATGGAAACAGACCCTCCAGTCCAATCAGTCCACACCGACCATTAAATACATCAACAACTGTCTGAGGTACAGAATTTCAGACCCTCTGGGGATGGGGGCAAGTGGGGGGGGGGAATGATGAGGAACTCCTTCAAACTCAGATTTGACCTTTGTGCTCAATCCCTTGGTCCCCATGACTTGATCTCCTTCCCTCAGACAACTTCGAGCTCCCCAGACCACTGGAACTCAATGCAATGATTCAATCTCCCCTCCTCTTGTCTGACAAAGGTCAACATTTTGGGAACGGCAGCTCCTGCTCATTCCAAATCCAGCAGGAAGACCACCTTTAGCCAGGGAGGAATCAGGAATGGATCTTGCTCTTGATTGCTGCCAACTTACTGTAAAGATATAGATGAATCTTCCGACTGTATGTTTGAATAATGGCATACAGGCATCCCCCCACTTTTCAAATGTTTGCTTCACGCAATTTCGCTTTTACAAAAAACCTACATTAGTACCTGTTTTTGCGAATTTGAGGAGGATTTTCGCTTTTATGAAAAATGGCAATACTTTTCCCGCGTATAAATCATGCACTTTTGCTTTACGCCATTTTTGGCTTATGAGCGGTTCCCTGGGAACGCTCTACTTTCAGATAGCGGAGGCTGCCTGTTCATTAAAAATAGGCTCCCACTACTCGCTGTCAGGAGCCATAATCTCATTTCAGCGCGCACCTCCAATTTAGTTGCTAATTTACCTTCTGGTATCTGGAAGCTGATATTTCACCTCGTGGACAATTGCTCACCCCGCCCCACTCCACCTCGCAGCCCATCCACGTCCCAAGCATCTTCATTCTTTCTCCAAGAAGCTACACTAGATTCCCACCAACCTTCCTCATTCTCTTTTTCGCTAATTGCTTTAAATATGTGGTCACACACTTTCGGTTTTGAAACTGTTGAAAACTTTCATAGAATCACAGGTCAGTTGCAGGACAGAAGGAGGCCATTTAGCCCATATATCCTTGCTTCTGCCCCTCCTTTACTTGTAGGCCCGCAAATCTTTTCTCTTCAAATAATGTTCTGAGGGACTTGACAGAGTGGATTCTAGGAGATTGTTTCCACTACTTGGGGGGTTTTGGGGGGCTGTTAAAACTGGGCAATACTGTTTAAAAATAAGAGGTGCCCCTTTTACAGCAGAAGTGAGGAGATTTTATTTCTCTCAGAGATTCGTTCGTCAGTGGAGTTTCCATTGCTTGAAAACACTGGAGATTCTTATCTTCAAATCCCTGCACGGAATCCCTCCCTTTATAATTTTCTCCAGCCATAGCACTCCACCTCAGGGCTTCAGGACTTAAAATATGAATCTTTGTGCAATTGTCCTCTCTCTAACCTTCAAACTAACACAGGCACATCAGTCAATGTAGTCCTGCTAATGGGGACTGTCTCCTTTAAAATAAGGTGCTTTTCCATCCTTTAACAAATTTTCCTCAAAGCCGTTGCCTTGGCCTGACTTGCAGTGACCGCTCCAAACCTCACTCCTACATCTGTTGCTACTCAGCAAAAGGCATTGTGTCATGGATCATATGAATTGTATGACATAAATCCAAGCTGTCATTGTTTGTATGATTAAAAACCCTTCAAGTAGCTGTAATAAAACCCTGCAAACCAACTATTTTTACCTACAGCTTATAACGAGCCATAGTCCAAGCATAAACTCGGCTGAAAACTATTTCGCATTCATCAAGATACAATTGCAGGGGGACATTTATTGCTGACATCAATTCTTGTGCATCTATGTAATAAACAGTTTCTGGCAGCCAGTCTTCCTGTTTGAGAGAGACCCAGAGGAATAACATTTTTGTTATGTAATCCTACTCCAACTGGCACGTTCTCACCAGTCCCTAGAAGGAACTGTATGTGCCACCTGTGCCCCAGTGACTGGGAGACTTTATAAAAATAAGGATGCTGAATTGATACCTTGTGTTTCATACCCTTTCTCCGTCCCCCCATTTTAATATTGCCTTTTTCTTTTTAGACCCCTCAATCAAGTCATACACAGTCCTATGGTCAGTACATTAGTCAGGGCAACTATTCCCCAGTCTTCTAACAGAGCTGTGAACCAGCTTTGATAAGATATGCCAAGTTCCTACTTTGGCCTTTTGCAACCTTCCTTTTAGAAGGGTGATTAATACCTTGAGTGTGAGTTTAAAGATTTCTATTTTGTATTTGTTCATAGAATCACAGAATCCGTAGTGTGGAAACAGGCCATTCGGCCCAATGACTCTACACTGAGCCTCTGAAGAGCATCCCATCCAATCCCATCCCCCTACCCTATCTCAGTTACCCTGCGCTTCCCATGGCTAATCCACTTAACCTCCACATCCCTGAACACTATGGGCAATGTAGCGTCTTTGGACTGTGGGAGGAAACCGGAGCACCCAGAGGAAACCCATGCAGACACGAGGAGAATGTGCAAACTCCGCACAGACAGTTGCTCGAGGGTGGAATTTATTAGTACAGTGTTAGAATGAGGGCAGTCAACGAACTGCCAGAGGAGGTTGTAGAGCTGGGTACAATTACAACTTTTTAAAGGCATCTGGATAGGGACATGGATAGGAAAGCTTTCGAGGGAAATGGGCCAAATGCTGCAAATGGGACTAGTTCAGTTTAAAATATCTGGTCGGCATGGACCAAAGGGTCTGTTTCTGTGCTGTATGATTCAATAACTCTGTTAATTCCAGTCAAAACTGCGATCTTTGAGATATCTTTTGGATCCAGTGCTTCTGAGCGAGGGTACAAGAGTGCTCTGCTTCTTGTTGCTTTACCGTTAATGGAAACAGGAATTGCAGCTGGTTGTGAGGTTCATCGAGACTGCTCCATTATTTTTCGACAACGTCTACCATCGGGTAGAAGGTACAGAAGCCTGAACACATGCACTAGTCGGTTTCACAACAGTTTCTACCCGACTGTTGTTAGAATACTGAATGGACTCACAAACTCTTAATAGTCACCTGTACCTGTGTTTTTGTTTTTGCCGCTGTTTATCTATTATTTACCTATCTATGCTACTTAACTCTGTAATCTGCCTGTACTGCTCGCAAGACAAAGCTTTTCACTGTGCCTTGGTATACGTGACAATAAATTTAATTCAATGCATTCAATAAGGTCGTGACTGAACTTGTGCAATGATACAGCATTTTGACTGCCTCTCTCTCTCTACCATAAGAACTGCAGTGGGTCAGAGAGATAGCTCACTTTCACTGTCTCTATGACAATTAGCAACAGGCAATAAGTGCTGGCCTAGCCAATAATTCCCATACGTCATGTATAAATCAAAGAAATTCCACTTTCCCACTGTATTACCAGATCACTTTACTGTCTATCCATCTCTGTTTTAAATATAGTTAATAAATGAGTATCCTCAACATTTCAATCATACATCCCATGCCCATCCATACCCAATGTATCCTCTGTTACCATTCACCCAGTATCTACTATGTCCAGTGCCCATTAGCAATGCAACAGCAATTGGAACATGTGAAAAAAATATTGAACCTGGAATAATCTAATAATATTCTCATTCAAACCGCCTAGAATACAAATATCCTTTTTGGCGATATTGTAAAAACAAAAGACTAGAATCCCTAGACAAAACACTCAATCTCTCAGCTATGCATAAAAAAATGTAAATAAATAACTACTCGTTCAGGAGACTCATCAAAGAGATTATTGCAACCTCTTAAATATGTCAATCAATACAATGTGCAGCTTCATCAAGAGAGTTGAGTGTTCCATTGCATTTTGAAACTCAGCCAAGCATCCATAGCCACTGCCGTTATCAAAGCATTAACTTTCAGCCCTAGACCACCGCAACTGAAAGAATAGATGGTATCTTCCTCATTTCAAAGCCACTTTCCAGGCAATCAATGGAGAACAGCAGATGGTTAGATGTTTTACTTAATATTCAACACTGGGGCTCTTTTTTAAGTAAAGGATACTTGGACACTTCATTCTCAGCATAAAACATGGGGAAAAGTTTGTCAACACGTTTTTCTATGGTTTTGAATGTATTAGGAAATTTTCACTATTTGGAAAAGTACTTTAATGCATGGCAATGTGAAAATAATGCTGGTGGTGGTAAACTTAACTCTGTAGGAAAAAGAGCTCAATAATCAATCACAGCATGAAAGAAGTCATATCTACATTATGATACAATATCTTATAGTAATATTTGAAGATGCTAAGACTTTTGACAACATCCTGTCAGAATGTTCCTGATTGGTCAACAGTCTTCCCCAATTGCTATGTGTTTTCAAAGGCGTTGTGTTCTTTTTTGGGCTTCCAGACCCCATCGTCAAAGAAGAGAGAAACTGCCGCTGTACAATGTACACTGAACACGACACCATCATGGGGAAGGAAAGTCAAATTGCCTATGATTTTCACAAAAGCACCAGCCTCAGGAGAGATGATCTGTGTTTTGTAAGCAAAGTCTTAGTGACCCAGATGAGAAAAATAGCGGTTCAGAAATAGAGGAAAGATGTTTATGGAGCCAAAAAGGATATTTGTAATCCAAAAGGAAATATATCATCACTGCTTCAGTGTCACTGTGTTCTGGAACTCACTCCCTAAAGACATTATGAGGCTACCAACAGCACACAGACTTCAGTGGTTTGAGAAGGTAGGACAACTTCCCACTGACAACTAGGGATGGGCAATAAAGGTTGGGCTATGTATAAAATAATCGCAATTTTCCAAATACAATTTATATCCTCCTTGGGAGAGGGGCTTAGTTAGTTTGGTTGGCTGCTTTGCGATTCCAACAGCTTGGATTCAGATTCTGCACTAGCTGATGTTACCATAAAAGACCCTCTTTCTCAACCTCTCCCCTCACCTGAGGCATTGTGACTCTCAGGTTTAACTACCACCAGTTGTCTCTCTCTGTCTCTTTCTCTTTAATGAGAGACCAGCCCTGTGGTCTGGTAGGACTATGGAGACTTTACCTTATTTCATTGGGAGGCAACTCTCTGGCCATATATATGCAGGGTGCAGTGAATTGAATTGAATTGGATTGATTGTCACGTGGCACAGTGAAAAGCTTTGTCTTGTGAGCAATACAGGCAGGTCACAGAGTTAAATAGCATAGATAGTAAATAACAGGCAAACAGCGGCAAAAACAAAAACACAGGTACAGGCGAATGTTAAGAGTTTGTGAGTCCATTCAGTATTCTAACAACAGTTGGGTAGAAACTGTTTTGAAACCGGCTGGTGCGTGTGTTCAGATTTCTGTACCTTCTCCCCGATGGTAGAGGTTGTAGAAAAACATTGCCAGGGTGGGACGGATCTTTGAGAATGCTGGCAGCCTTTCCTTGACAGCGGGCCTAGTAGATGGATTCTATAGATGGGAGGTTGGCCTTTGTGATTGTCCGGCTGAGTTCACCACTCTCTGTAACTGTCTCTGATCTTGGATGGTACAGTTGCCATCCCAGGTAGTGATACATCCAGACAGAATGTTCTTGAAGGTGCACCTATAAAAGTTGGCAAGGGTATTTGCCGTCATGCCGGATTTCCTCAGCTGCCCGAGGAAGAAGAAACATTGTTGGGCCTTTGTATCCAGTATGTCCACATGAAGAGTCCAAAAATGCTTGTTGTGGATGACCACTCCCCGGAGTTTGACACACTCCACTCGATCCACCTCTGTGCTGTTATTGTGTAGGGGGGGCATGAGTAACATTCCACCGAAAGTCAATAATGAGTTCCTTGGTTTTGCTGGCATTGAGAGCTAGCTTGTTCTCAGACCATTTTTCCAGGTCTTCCACCTCCCGTCTGTAGTCTGTTTCGTCGCCATCTGAGATTCAACTGACTATGGTGGTGTCATCAGTAAACTTGTTAATGGGATTAGTCTGATATTTGGCGATGCAGTCTACAGTGAGTACAGTAGGGGGCTGTGTACGCAACCCTGGGGGGCTCCAGTGTTGAGTGTTAGTGAGAATGAAATATTGTCCCCAATCTTCACTGATTATAGCCTGTGGGTCAGGAAACTGAGGATCCAGTTGCAGAGAGTAGGGGCCTAGTCTGAGGTCACTAAATTTAGTAATCAGTCTTGAGGGAATAATAGTGTTGAAGGCTGAACTGTGGTCAATAAGTAGGATTCTTACGTAGCTGTTCTTGTTGTCAAGATGTTTCAGGGAAGAGTGAAGGGCCAGTGATATGGCACCTGACGTGGATGTGTTGGTCCAATAGGTAAATTGGAGTGGGTCAAGATTAGTGGGGAGGCTGGAGTTGATTAATGCCATGACTAGCCTTTCAAAGCACTTCATGCCACCAAAGTTAGGACCCACTGGGTGGGAGTCATTGAGACATGCTGCATGAGCCTTCTTAGGAACAGGGATGATGTTAGCCCTCTTGAAACTGGCAGGGACAGTGATAAAAATCACACAACACCAGGTTATAGTCCAACAGGTTTAATTGGAAGCACTAGCTTTCGGAGCGACGCTCCTTCATCAGGTGGTTGATGAACCACCTGATGAAGGAGCGTTGCTCCGAAAGCTAGTGCTTCCAATTAAACCTTTTGGACTATAACCCGGTGTTGTGTGATTTTGGACTTTGTACACCCCAGTCCAACACTGGCATCTCCACATCATGGCAGGGACAGTGGCCTGCTACAGGGATAGGTTGAAGATATCTGAGAAGACCTCTGCCAGTGATTAGGTGATGCTAAACAGATTTAAATTAATCAGTAAAATAAGCAAAATTGATACGAGTAAGACCGTCTTCCTGCACTGAGTGTTTAGGACCTGGAATGGATCGTCAGATAGAGTGGTGATGATGGGTTCAACTGAAGCATTCAAAAGGGAATAATTTGCAAAAGAAGAACGTATAAAGCTGCAGGGAGAAAGCAGGGGGGTGGCATTAAGAGAGACACTTATTTGAAGAGCTGGATCAGTGATAATGGGCTGAATAGTATTCGTCAGTGCTGCAAAATTACTGTGATTGTTTGCAAACATGGATTTTGGAAAAGGTTGACAGTAAGAGAATGGAATGCTTAATGAAGGTTTCTGAAATTCTGGGAAAGACAATATGTGCTGATACGTCCTGATTTTGTTCGACTGGGAAGGGTGTGAGCAACAGATTATTTGAAACTAGAGCAGAATATTAGAACCAAATAAGGAATAGGAGTTTGGAAATTCAACTGTCCGCATGCAGATTTGTTCAGGCTGAACTAGAGCTTGAATTACAAGTTGATGTTTTATTTGGTTAAATAACTAGCAATTGTGAAACCCACATCCTTTTACTTGAAGAAAAAGCTATTGTATTCATTTCAGTAATGGACAGCTTTCAGTTTGCAAAAGAATTGCTTCCCAAAGTAGCTCTTGGAACCCAGTCTCATTCCAACTTATTTTCCTGAACGTTTACACGACTGTTACAATACACGCTCCCCCAAAGCACACAGAGATCATCTTAAAATAATTTCTGGAAACTGTGTGGAGTTTGTGAAAGGCTGAGGTAGACAGATTTTTAATCTTTAAGGGAGCTCAGAGCTTTGCTTAATAGGTAGGAGAGTGGTGTTGAGGATCGTCAGATAAGCCATGATCTCAGTGAATGATGGGGCAGATTCGATGGGCTGAATGTCCTACTTCTGCTTCCATGTTTTATGATATTTTTGAAAGGAAGACAGATTTTCTTTTGAAGTGCATACATCTGCAGATGGGTTTGAGGAATTTGCTGAAGAACACTTACACGTTTTCAATAATAACTGTGATGAATATCAAGGTCATCATGATCAAGCAGATAGACTCCACAAGATATTTAAATCCTAAGCCAACATCACTGAAATAAAACAAAGAACTGTCGCTGCTGAAGATCTGGAACAAAGCCAGAAATTGCTGGAGAAACTCAGTGTGTCTGGCAGTATCTGTAAGAGAAAGCAGAGTTAACATTTTGAGTCCATTTACTCTTCTTCAGAATTCACGTTCTGGACCCAAACTGGACCCAAATTGCTGGAGAAACCCATCTGTTTTCTCTCCACAGATGCTGCCAGACCTGATGGGTTTCTCCAGCAATTTCTATTTTTGTTTCAATAACGCTAAAATCTAGTCATGGTATGTTCTCATGGGTAACTAGGGATGGGCAAAAATATTGGTCTACGTTTAAAATAATCTGCAATTTTCCCAACGCAATTCATATCCCAATTGGGAGAGGAACTTGTGGGAGCTGGCTGTGGGTATATTGGTTGTTGTGTCCTCTAAGTTACACTGATGATCACACAATTGCATTCATTGTCAAACTTACTGGACATCCGTGAAAAGCATGAAATGCAATGCTTAAATATTGCACTTCTGGTATTCATTTGAAGACTATCATTGTAGCCTAGTCCTTTACACTGATTTCTGTATTTTTACCCCTATTTTAAATCAAATGTGATTGAATGACACTGGGTGGATTTAATCTCCTTCTCCAGTCTATGTACATATGTACATACGTTCTCTCACATGTACTTTTTTAAAACATGTATGTACATGTGAGAGAATGCAGCATTTAAAAAAACTGTTTACAGTGTTATGGACCAGACCAACCCCTCAAAGTATATTAAGAAGATAGCCAAGACCCTAAACTTTTTGTTATTTTAAAGGCAACTGCAAGGTATTGCATTCTGGATGTAAATTGATTGGACCAATTACTGGTCTTGATCCAAAACACACTTTATTCATACACGAGTTAAAATACAACAAAAGAAAGAACAAAGTGGAATAAGAATTCTATTAGAAAACCTAATAGAATAACAGATTATTAAACTACTAAACAGTAACAATATAGTAACTTCTCATAAACACACCCCTGGCAAAGGCAAATTCAGTAAAATGGATTGTCTCATATGCAATTCCAGCATCAGGAAGAGGACCCCCAGCTTTCAGCTGTAACAGAGAGAGGAAAAACAGCTTCCACATCCAGCTTCAAGACCCCAGCTACTGCTACTGAGAAACTAAATCTAAACATCCTGGTCTGTGGGAGCTTGACCCCACCCATTCAGGCTGCTTCTATTGTTTATTTTATTGAATCCAAAGAGATTGCTCTGCACCTCTGTCATTTAAAAAAAGGGACAAAATACACCTCTTAAAGCCACGGTATCGTTAGAACAGGAAGTGGGCTTTTCTGACTAGGCCAGCATTTATTGCCTGTTCCGAACTGCCCAGAGCATGGTTAAGAGTCAACTGCATGGCTGTGGGTCTGGAATCACGTGTATGCTTGACCAGGTTAGGACAACAGTTTACTTCCCTGAAGGACATGAGTGAACCAGATGGTTTTGTTTTATTACAGTGGTTACATGTTCACCCCAGATTCCAGATATTTAATGATTTCAGGTTTCACCATCAACAGTAGAGGGAATCAAACTCATGCCCCTGGAACAATTGTCTGGGGTTTTCAATTGCTGCTGTCGTAACATAACCACAGATCCACCGCCTGTTTAATAATTGTAGAAATTTGGGAGTGAATGGAGAGACGGAAAGAGCATAAGCATGACCTTTGAGGTCGGGAAGCAGTCTGAGAATTATAACTTTTCTGCTCGCTGCCAGAAGTTATATTTGCAACACTCATATTTAATTCGGCACATTTTCAACAACAAACACTAAGCCGTTTTTGCAATAATAGATCATCAGATGTCACCGGATGGGAAAAATTATTTCGAAATACAAAAGAATTTCTTTCCTGAGTGTAAACAGGGGAAGGAGGCTTCAATAACATTGATCTAAGGGAAAAATAAACTTAATGATCATTGGCAGACTCCAAAAATTGGAAGACTGACCTAAATAACTTGCCAACATTCAGAGCTTTCTGGGGGAGTATCCACCCACACAGCTTCATGAAGGGAATAAATCTAGTGCCTTCAACGCTATATCTCCCACTGGCTTTTATAGTCTGTGATTTGCTTCCTGTTAGAGGAGTGAAGGCAATATTGGACACATCTACAGCTTGGGTTCATTGACCAGGAGTTACCCATCCTCATGGTAGTCCCTGATGATGGTAAGCACGTGAGGATGTAGGGAATTTCCAGAAACAACTGGACTTCAGCGGAATTGTCCGCAGATGGTTCCAGCCCAAGCTTAGCATCGATCCATGCTTCCATGGCTCAGATATCCAGAATTATTAAAGCAAACAAATCAAAGAGTCAGGGAGACTAGAGATGGAGGAAAGAGAGTGTATACTGGTTGGGGTGGCGGGGAGAGGAGGTGAGGACATAGTGAAAATAATTATAATAATGTAATGTCTAGGCAGCGAACACTTGCACAGTCTCAGTCAGAATAGCAATACTACAGGAGACTCGCCCCAGTATTTTCTCAATAAGTCTTATTTACCCTTCCTCTAATGTTCCCTTTGCTTTGATTGTGCATAGTCTGTTGGGTGCACGGCATAGTCCCCTTAAGATTGCTGTATTTCTTAGAGGGAGAGCATTGCGTGTGTTCCACATTACTGCAGGGCTGTGCACTCATGCAACTCAGAGAAAGAATTAACCCTGACTCAACAAATGTTTCCGAAAAACTGGTCTCCAGTGCACGTGGCCCAATTCAGATTGGCAATGGAGGGGCTTTACTGGTTTGCACATCCCAGTGTTCTTGCTGTTTGACAAGAAGGCTGTAGTTACTCCAGATACATGGGGGCAACAATAAAGGCTGACCTTTCAGTGCATTGAGGATGTGTAATGACGATATGAGATTCACATGATTAATTAGCAAGAGGTGGAAGGGAGAAGAAACTCAAACTGAGTGTGATGGAAATGTCCAGATAGATTGAGGAATCATCAACAAAAAGCTTTACAGATTGTTCCATGAACTCAACCAGCCATACTTTGGGAGAGTAAATAGAATTAGACCCCAAACACACACCAAAACAAAATCCCGTCAGAATCTTAAATGTTTCGATAAGATCATCACTCATTCTTCTAAAACTCCAATGACAATTGGGCCAACTTTTTCTCATAAAACAACTCTTTCATCCCTGGAACCTCCCAATGAACCCCTGACTCAATTATATCCCTCGTTGGTTGAATTACATCCCCCATTGATAATTATATCCCTCACTGATAAAGGCGAGCAAAACTCCAGCCCCTTGCCATAATGACCTTGTGGCAATGGTACTTCTTCCATTGGACTGTATAGATTACTGAAGCAGAACCCTTTTTGTTTCATTATTCATGAGGTGTGGGCTTCACTGGCTCGGCCAGTATTTATTACCCACCCCTAGTTGTCCCCTTGAGAAGGTGGTGATAAGCTGCCTTCTTGAACCACTGCAGTCTATATGCTGTAGGTAGACCCACAGTGCCGTTAGGGAGGCAACTCCAGGATTTTTATGTAGTGACAGTGAAGAAAGAGTGCTATATTTTAAAGTCGGGATAGTGAGTGGCTTGGATGGGAAGTTATAGGTGTTCCCATGCATCTATTGCCCTTGTCCTTTTTGATGGAAGTGGGTCATAGGTTTGAATGGTTCTAATGGAAAAGCCTTGGTGAGATGCTGCAGTCCCTCTTGTGGATGGTATATAGTGCCACAATTGAGCACCAGTGATGGAGGGAGTGAATGCTGAAGATGGTGGTTGGGATGCTCGTCAGGTTGGCTCCTCTGTCCTTGATGGTGTCAGGCTTCTTGAGTGTTATTGGAGCTGCACCCATTCAGGCAGATAGACTGAATTTGATCACACTCCTAAATTGTGCCTTGTAGATGGTGGGCAGGCTTTGGGAAGACAGGAAGGCTGCAAGATTCCCAACCTTCGATCCATTCTTGTGGCCACTGAATTTATATGGTTGATCTGGTTGTATTTCCAGCTATGATGCTGATAGTGGAGGATTCATTAATGATAATGCCTTTGAATATGTAGGGGCACTAGTTAGATTGTTGCTATTGGAATATCGTGTGACATGAAATTCACCAAAGATCCCCAAAGAGCACCTTCCAAACCCACAACCACTTTCATTTAGAAGGACAAGGGCAGCAGATACATTGGAAC